>NC_081164.1:13379602-13682935 GCF_012432095.1 Onychostoma macrolepis | reverse complement strand
GAAAATTACAGGCCTCTCTCATCTTTTTAAGTGGGAGAACTTGCACAATTGGTGGCTGACTAAATACTTTTTTGCCCCACTGTATGTGTGTGTGTGTGTGTGTGTGTGTGTGTGTGTGTGTGTGTGTGTTTGTGTGCGTGTGTGTAATTTTAAATATATAATAATAAAACAAAAAAACTTTGTGTTCAGACTGAATACTTTTCACTTTTCAGCATAAATTAAGGGCAGTACAACATTATTTCCACTGTGCTTTATTGCCATGAAAATATTCTCATGCATGTAATATGTCCAGCATTTTTAACTCTTTAAAATGACAAATGAAAAGACTGTCAATACTTCACATATACTGCTGTACTAACCACTGTGAATGCATCATAATTTAAATAATTGCATTTTGGAAATGAGAATGTGAAAAGGAGACATTACATTACAAATTATTTTCACAATGCAATGCACAGTGCTCCTAAAATAAGTTTAATTTACAGATATGAGAAATATGAATTCTCATATACTTCTTTTGATGTTAGGGTGAAATATGACTTGGATGTGATCCGAGCAGGTGAGAATTACCCATGAAGGACAAATAATAACTGTAATAGAGTGCGGGACAGTTTTCTTTGCTAGACAGACATCTTGTGTGTTCCTCTCTCCAGTATCCCATTCCTTCGGTCTTGTCTTGAAGCGCAGCAGATGGTTCATTCTTCATGGATATCAGGTCACATGTGCGACATCCCTCCTCCAATAGTCTCTTCTTCCAAAATGACTATTGTA
Source organism: Onychostoma macrolepis (assembly GCF_012432095.1). Classification (NCBI taxonomy): domain Eukaryota; kingdom Metazoa; phylum Chordata; class Actinopteri; order Cypriniformes; family Cyprinidae; genus Onychostoma; species Onychostoma macrolepis. The sequence goes on along the minus strand of NC_081164.1, from coordinate 13,682,164 downwards.
AACCCATTATAACTAAAGAGCCTGCAGTTGGCAGATTAAAGGGGCACCTGCTCGCCCTCCAAGCGCCACAGCGGGGGGACTCTGAGCTGTGCCCTCTGAGCGCACTGTGCCCGGATGGCGGCAGAGAGACAAGGACTTGACCTTCTGCTGAACAATGAGAGAAATTCGTTAGGAAAAAAGAGACCTGAGAAATAATTATATCGGCTCTCACGGCCAGCCAAAGTGAAAATTGAAAAGATGGTTGAGTTCGTCTCCTGACAAATCCTGTAGAGCAAAAGGAAAGCGAGAGAGAAAATTGGCCAAGTTCACATAATAGAGCAGATCTGAAAAGATATTACAGTAGATTTGTTTCAGTTTGGTGTTCTACTTTTCCCATTCGCTAATCACCCTGATATGTGTGTCTGCAGCGATTTAAATCAGTCCAGAAAGAACTTTTCCAAATATAACCGTCTAATAAACATATTTTCCCTCTCATCCTCTGTTTACCTCCCCGTGACAGGCAGTCGTCAAGATTACTAATTAAATTGCTACATGACTGAAAGAGAATGTTGTCACAGAAAGCCATTATGAGGGTGTTATATATCCATCACACAGCTGGCTTCTGAACAAGAGAAGGCCGTGAAAACATCCTGCTGTAAATGCATTTGACTGAATGTGCTGGATCGATATGATCTCTGCAGTGCTGGAAAATCCTGTAATTGATGAAGTTACACATTGTGAGGTTGAGGTTGGTGGAGATCAGGCGTTTTTAATCAGCTAACCGGCTCGTCTGTCTCAATCAACGGTCTCAGCTGAAATCCCTTTCTGTCCACCCTGTGCAGTCATGGAGGGGCTCTCCAGCAGCACTTGTTGTTTTATCGCCTGGTTTATGACAGTAAAAACACTCACATAGGTACTGTGAAGCGTTAGCCCATAGAGTATTCGTTAGAGCGCCTCAACAGCTGGATAAAAGAGCTTGTATATGCTTTTGGCAACTGCGTTGGAGAGATTTGGGACATTGTAGCTCCATAAACTCAAAATGCATCAGATAGAATGTTCTAGTGAACTTGACACTTACAAGGTTGCAAAACCTGACAAGCCGAGGTTACGAAAACCATCTCTGATGTTCTGAAAGCAAGATTTCTGACTCGCCAGCCGACCTCCACTTGATAATTGGATCAACATGTCTTGGCAAAAACAGCATGTCCATGTGTGACGAATTGAGTGAGATTCAGAAATTGAATTGGGGTGAATTGGCTGTAATAGATGAGCTATAGTGTCATGTGTCATAGGCGGTCCATTTTTTTAAACTCAGACTTCATGGACCCAGAAATCTAGTATCAATATCAGAATTTTCTTAAAATACTTTTTCTTATTGACTTTAGGATGGGTCCGAAAACAAACATAAACTGTAAACACTGGCTCCATGGTGGAATCGTGTTTTATCTAATGTCTTCTGGCTCAACCAATAGCATGAGTTTGGGGTGGGGCTGTAAACCTGTTTGGAAATAATCATGGTGCTTAATGATACCTATATGGACCAGACTATCATAGACCAGATTTTTTTTTTTTTAATTGCAGGGTGCTTCTTTTGCTCCTTTTTAGAAGTTCTATTTAATAATGTCTAGGTTAAGTTTATAAAATATACATTTTATGTATTTAATTATATATTTTTGTTTAGTCCCTTTTTGTTGTTTTCTATTTTAGTTGTAGACTCTTTTCACAGACTGTGATTTCCACAGTTATTAAATCACGTAAATCTAGTAAAGTGTTTTGTGTTTATATTTTATATAATACTATACTTTGTGTTATATTACCTTATTAATTTACAGAAAACTAGTTAACCCTGTTGTGTAAGTGTTTCTAATAAAACAGCTGAGGGAGTGGCAGCAAATTTAACATTTTTCTGACTAATGTAATCAATCTCTCTATATTTTAGTTCCCTCTTTTGCAAGGTCAGCAAAGTGGAACACAAAATTACTGTTAAACTAAACTGGTGCAATTACTAAACTGTATAATGAAATAAATAATTAAACAAATTATTAAACAACATAAGAAAGAAACTTACATAGGTTTGGAATGACATGAGGGTGAGTAAATGATGACAGATGACAAAATGTTGTCATACTGACCTTAGCATTGTGGAGGTAACATCTGCATTGTCAACACACTCTGAGAAAATTGTAAAACTCTAGTTATTTGGTGCTGCTATGGTGCAGAAATTACAAAAAAAAAAAAAAAAAAAAAAGTGGAACAGCAGTCAAAATTTTCCAGTACAAATCACACTTCAGCAACTCAACACTTTCTTGATGTTTGGGCTTCGGGTCCTAAGAGACCGCACACTGCTGGAGGACCGCAGGCTGCTCGCACAGCTCCTGTCGTCGGCTCCTCAGAGCTAAGGACACATGTGATGATCGAAGTAAACTGCTTCTTCCTCTCACAGGCCTCTCAGCTTTGCACAGGAACAACTGTGAGGGTATGTTGAGAGAGGTGACCTAAATTTTTCTGGTGTGATAGAATTAGCTTGTAAACAAAAATTTTCTCTAATTATGTGTGATTATCTCTGAGTCTAGAGGTAGGAATTCTGATGGAGTGCAATCTTTTTGGCATGTGGTTTTAAAAGAAAACAGTTTATATGAATGTCTGTCATAACCTATAATTATGTGGTTAGATAAGGATGAACACAATTTATAAAGTGCCTTCATTTCTTTTCAAGTTCCTTTCTTTATTTGATCGTTTCATTATTGCTCTGTCATGCTGTACTAAGCAGAGATTAAATCAACATTTTCTCTAAATTAAATTTACATTAGAAAAAGGGAAGTAAAAAGCCAATTGTTTGGCCCTTCCCGAACTTAATGCGTGCTATAATTTGATGACAGGCGCTGTCTTGCTCTAAACTACAAACTCGTCCTCGTTTTACCATGCAGATAAGCCTCACTCGTCTTTCAGGTGCCCTGTGTCTACTATCTATTCATTTTTTTGTTCCATTCCTCTATCATTCATCCTTTTATTCTGTTAACCAAGATGGATGATGCACCTGTTTTGACCTTTTTTATCGACTGTTTTACAGACATTGAAGGTCTCTTCTTCTAAATATGTCAGTTTTCTCTTTATTTGTGCCTGATACATCATCTCTGTATTTTTTTTTTCTTTCTGTCCTTTTACTCAATCACTTTTGATTTTTCTTACAGTGTAAAAACGTACAGTTTTTTGGCTTAATCAATTTCTACTTGACCTGACCTTAAAAATGTGTTTTTCTTAGTTGACTTTATACGAGTGATGAAACTAGCATGAAACTAAAACAAGTATGTAAAATAATATTATATTTTACTATATATACATCCATATAACTTTTTATACTTTTTTTAAATTTTATTTTTTTACATATTTTATTATACAATTTAACTATCACCATAATGATTGCAGAATGCCACATTTTAAAAATTAATTCATTTAAATATTTGTTGTTTTTTCTAGTTTATTATGCAAATAGGTGTACAGGAAGCTAGCACAGCTATGCAAAATATGATATTTTATATATATATATATATATATATATATATATATATATATATATAATACACACACACATACACACACACACACACACACACATATATATATATATATATATATATATATATATATATATATACATAGATACACATATATATTAATATTATACTATTCTATTATATTATTATACAATTTAGCAGTTATTATGAAATTATTTGAATTCAGAATGTTACAATTTTTCTGAATTTTTTTATTTTTTACTATGCGAGAATATATAATTTGCAAAGTGATACAAGAATCATTAAACTAGCATAGTTGTGTAATATATAGCTGTGTAATAATTGATTTAGATGTTACCACATGATGGACATTTTTAGGTTACTGATAAATATTTTTTTGCAGCTAACACTTTTCTCTTTTTACATTTCAATATTTATAAACCCATCCCCATCAGAAACCTTTCAGTGTTTCGAACGTTTATAAAGCCACCTGATCTCCACAATATAGGTGATTCCACATTTTACTATCCCTGTGGGGGACATTTGGTCCACATAATGTAGGCAAAACCTGACCCCCACATACACTAGGACAGATTAGCACAGTCATTTTTCCTTTCAAGCAGGGTGGGGTCAACAGGTGCTCCGGCTGCCATATCTAAGCAAACAGGGCGAGCAACAAATTTCTCCAGGAGCTGACAGCTCAAGAAGATCTCGGATGACAAGCCGCAAGAAATCAACCTCGAAAGTCACATACTTCAGTATTCAGACAGTACACTTTAGCACAATTACATGATGTCAAAATGTTCATATCAATGTCTCATAATAATCGCACACTTAGTCTCCTCGTGAAACAAGCACATGTGCTAATCTGACACAGCCGACTGCGGCGAGACGCGACAGGATCCTGCAGCTGTTAGGAAGAGAAAGCTTCTGTCTCCGCCGAATCCTATATGAAGAGTCTGACTCACGACTGCCTCCAAAATTTCCCAGCGTTCCCTGAGAATTCGGTTCTGAGGTGAAAATCAATACTAGTGCTGTCTGTGTGTGTAAATCTCCCACCTCCCTCATCTCTTAGATTCCTTCCACCGTTTTCTGTTTATATCGGTGTTTGTTTGCTACATCTCAGCATGTCTGTCTGCGAGATCCTTCGAAGACGACCATCGTCTCAGACAACACTCCTCTAGTCTCTCTCATCTTCCTCTTTTCAGCGAGAGGGTTTAAATTTGCTGAGCTTTCAATAATACGGATTTGTCAGACTCCTTGAAGACAGCATTTCAAAGGCAACGGCCACACACACATACGCAGGGATCTATCAGACATTCCCCGTGTGTAACAGGTCTTCTCTGAAATCTTCAGGGCTGTATTTAAGAGGGATTAAATCAGTCAGTCAGATCCAAATGGCTCCTCTCTGTGTGGAATGCAGACAAATGAGCACCTCAAATAGTTGTAAAAAAGAACTCTGCTCACAACCGCAGGGACGAATGCTGCTCAAACTGCTGAGCCAGACGCCAACCGGACACACTAAAAGGGCGATGCGTTTTTGGAGGGACAGAGAAATTGGCTGAGGGACCGCGCCGTGCGACATGCTGTGGTTATTTGGCCTCTAATGAGGAGTGATTGTTGACATATCGCTTTCTGCTTCCCTCGAGCGTGTGCTTTAAAAACACAACTCTCAAGGTTGGAGACTCGGAGAGGCAGGTTGCAGATGACCTGTGTGATGCACAAAGTGTAACGGCTAATCTTTTACGCATCTGTCAGTGGAATTGCTAGGTTTCATCATCGATCTTTGTGCTACTGTAGCTGTGGGATCATTGTGGGATAATGATGGGTTTATATAAGATCACTAGGCTCAGACAGAATCCGAAGCTGAAGTTTTTAGGCCTTTGGCTTAGTAACAAATATGGATCCAAGAAGATGAAAATCTTCAGAAATCTACTTTAAAATTAAAACTCTAAATGAAAACACTAGTTTAAAATGTAAGTTATATAACCTTTGGTTTTCATGTTTTTTCATGTATTTTCATGTATTTATACCAATTTACACATGATTGTTGTTTAAAAACATAATTACATATGACATGAACTATTAAGTAATGTCATTATTTTAAAGTTTTATTCATATTTGTCATGAAAATGGTTATTATTGTTGCATCATACACACACACACACACACATATATATATAACTTGTATTTGACAGACATTTCTTAATATTAAAACAAAACTACTTATGCCACTTTTATTTTTAGCCCTCATTTCTAGTTTTATGCACCAGAAAAAATATCAAAATCTTTTAATTTAGAAATTGAAAAGTAGTAGAAGTATATTTAAGTCATTGTCCTGTATTAATTACATTTTAGTTTAGTTTTGAATTTAAATCTGTAAAGCCTGATATATGAAATAATAGTCAAAATCTTTTTTTTTTTTAAATGGAAACATTTATTGAACCTTTAGAAAAAACATTAAAAAGATAATAATAATAATGCATATGTACTTTAACGTTTAATGTTCATATCTGATACATCAAGCTTTTATGGAGCTCATAATCAAAAAGCAAAGCACCTCAGTTTTATTAGGCTCAAACTGAGTGATATGTGATTTGGTGAAGATTTTGTTATTTACAGTTTATGGTCAAAAAGTCAAATCATAGAGATATTTATAACAGTAGCAAGACTACTTACAAAAATGCATATAAATATCAATCGTCACTTGATATCTCCAAAAAATATATCTTAGAAAGATTATATTTAAATGCGTATAGTTTTATGATCTGTAATTTTTAGTGTGGGGCAAAACATATAATGAAATGCAATACAATACAATCATTTTTTATACTCATATTTTAACAAGATAAATATAATAGAATATAGTTATTATAGAAAATATAGTGTTTATTTTATACAAATCAGTTAAGATTTTACAGCAAAAATATATTTACTTACTAAAAAATTTTTATAAACTATTAATCAGATTACAAAAAAAGTGTGTATTCAGCATAGTTTTGATCATGTTGATAATTAGAAATGAATATGTCAAATATGAAAAAGTAGGCTTTATAAGGGTTAACTTAATAGATCTGAAAAAGGACTTTCATGTCATTGACCCATTTTTGTGCAGATTTTGTGGAAAAATCTGTGGAATGGATTTAAACATATAATGCTTTATATAGCTACTACACTCTTATTAGTAGGTCAAAGTATTGTTAAATTAATTTCAACGATTTAATAATCACATAAAGTAGGAAGCACAGAATGTGCATAATTTTTTGATTGACATGTTGTCAAAGTGAATCTGTGAGTTCTGTGGGTGCAGATACGTGTGGGCCTAGCGATCACTGTCCAATAATGCTGCTGCAGAAGATGCTGGAAACAAGCGACAGTATTGCCACATCTTGCCACATATTCCCCTCAAATCACGACCCTCGGATGTCAGAAAGATGTCTCGTTTGGCTCACATCTAGTCAGGCTCCGAAACTTTCTGTCAGCATGTTGCAGAACAAGGAGAGACTTTGACCTCAGCCAGCTGTGTCCAAAAAGCTGATGTGAGCCATATGACCAGCGGCAGAAAAAAAGCTAAGCTGATGTGCTTTCATAACAGCTTCATAATTAACAAACATATGGCGCTCCTGTCAAACATTTAGAAATAGAGCGTGTTCTGTTTTTTCATGTTCCATCATGCGACTCAGGCTCAGATATTTTCAGCCATTCATTGTGACAGCCTTGTTTATTTTTATAGCAGCTAAGTGTGTTTACTGAGATTTTAATTAGGCTAATAAATTATGCTTTTAATAACAAATTGTGACAATGGAATTCATTAAAACTGAATTAAAAAGGCTCATTCTAGACTATGCACAATAAATCTATATTATCACAGTTATTATATCAGATATGATATGAAATATGAAACTTAAACTGAAGTAAACAATTATTAAAAGAAACTATATAGACATGTATTTAAAAAAAAAAACTACTACTACTGCTATTAATATTTACATATATTAAAAGTAAATATAAAAATAAAAATTGAATATTCTATATAAAAGCTATATAGTAACACCGATATGACATGAAATATCATACAACTCATTATAGTGGGTGGGACATTCTCATTCTAGAGCGCATTTGATTAGATAAAAATGTATATAGTGCAGGATGACACACAAATATTTTGCTCAGTTTTCCTGGAAGAGAAAGACTGTAAATTTTAACTGCATATGCAAAATGTGAATCAGAAAATTGGAACAGTAAATAGCTGTTATATAATACGGTGGCCAATAAAAGCCATTAAAGATATACATAATGCACAGTAATAAATTTGCAATAAAGCCATAATGAAACATTAATGCATGACTACGGGTGACGACCAGTGAAATAACTGTATCCTCACTGGTCTGTTCTCATTTTCAGCCTTTAACTGACTTCAGATTTGATTGATGGATGGCATTACACTGGGTCTAAGTGAACTATAATGATCATGCATTTCCTGTTGATGCCAGTAATTGGTGATTGTTGTCTCCTCAGTATGCTTTCAAACAATGAAAACCCATTTCTGTTTTATTTTAATGTACATTAGTCTAAAGTTGATAAACTGAAAATATAGTCTAACATTTTAATGTGAGTCTGCATTTTGGACATTTTGAAATAAACAAACCAAAATAAATAAGCAATCTGTAACCCCAGCAGGGGTTACAGAAACTGAAATGTTCAATTTATAATTTTATTTGTCTAAGTGGAATTAGCTTTCAGTGCAATTAAATGGAAGACACTGATAGGCAGACTCTAACCAGGAAAGAGTCATAGCACCCCCTAGTGACTGATATGTTCATTAAACGTATTTAAATTTAATAGGGATTCTCTCTATGCATAAATAATCGTAATATTTGTCAATGAAGCAAGCCATTTCTACAGGATTTAATACTTCTATATCAGAGGACAATGCTGTGCATCATCTTCTTCAAATAAATAACTCACAAACATGCATTTAAAACCTTGGAATCGTGTGGTTTCCGGCCTCATCAGGTTCTGTTAATTAAACAGACTAATGTACAGTAGGCTACATGGCTTGAATGGTGTAGCAAATTGAAGCGTAAGGCATTAAATTAAGTGTGTGATTCATTATAGGGCTGTTGTTTTGCTTTAAGTTGTGTGAGCTGAAGTTTGTGTGTGTGTGTGTGTGTGTGTGTGTGTCTGTGATCGCTCTCATTGGTTCTGAAGGTCAAGAGCTCGCATATCTTTTGAAGAGGTTCTTTCTCATTTCGTGAAGCCCTTGTACTTCTCTTCTTCGTGCTCTACTATGACAACAACGTCTCAAGGAGCAGTGAGGAAAACTCATAGTGGCATGATTTTAGCACCCATAAACACTGCAGTAAATGTTACTTCTCAAAGTAACATATTACAAAAAAAGGTCAGAAAGTAGTAGCACATAGATTTGATCCTCCTGTAGCCTATTTACAATTGGGTTGTGTTTGATTTACAGTAGGCTATATTCAATTCACTGTATCAAAAAAGTTTTTTAATGAAAGACTTTTAATTGAATTTAACACCATAATTAGTGAAATGCCACATTCCACACATGCTGTATGCTGCCATGTTTTCCCACATTACAAATGTTTATTTTATTGTATTAGTTATATGTATATTTTATTTCCTTATTTGACAACACTTTATAATAAGTAATAAAGTATTTACAAATGAATTGCAGACTGTTAGTTTACAGTTAATTGATAGTTTATACACTATTTAATATATTAATAGACAATATACAAACAGTATCTTAACACATTTTATTTTAGCTCATATATAAAGAGTTAGATAACTTTGTATGTATAACATAACCATTTAAAATAATAATAATAATAATAATAATAATAAAAACATAATGCTATCAACATTAAATATACATACAAATACTCATTAGATAATTGTTCAAATAGATCTGTTGGGGTAGGGTTAGGGGACAGAATATACAGTTTAAACAGTATAAAATCATTATGGAAAATCCCTATAAAACCCAACGTGTGTGTGTGTGTGTGTGTGCGCGCACGGGTTTTTGTGACAAATGAGGACATAAATTTGTATAATGACACGTGTATAACATAGGTATTACAAGGAGAAGGTGACTTTTCAGGACATTGCCCCATGTCCCCACTTTTCAAAACGCTTATAAATCACACAGAATGGAGTGTATTGAAAATCTGAAATAGCACAAAGTTTCCTGTAAGGGGTAGGGTTAGGTGTAGGGTTGGTGTAGGACAGTATAAAAACCATTACGCCTATGGAGTGTCCCCACAAACGTGTGTGTGTGTGTGTGCTCTTTTTTTTCTTTTTCTTTTTAAATTTATAATTGTGAACATTTTAAATGCAATTCATGTCCAATAAAGATTGGTTTAAAGCACTCAATTAATGACATTTTCTGACTTTCTGTGATCTAATCTAAAGTGAGAACTATTTATGGTTAATAATTTAAGCATTATATAAATCTTTATATAAATGAGACAAAGAGACATTAGTTTGTATATTTTATATTTTATTTTGCGTGTGTGTGTGTGTATAGATAGATAGATAGATAGATAGATAGATAGATAGATAGATAGATAGATAGATAGATAGATAGATAGACACACTGAAAAAAATTTGGAGTAGGATTTACTTGAAAAAAGTTAGGAAAGTTTTTTCACTTAGAAAATGTGAGTAATTTCAATAGAATTCCCTTTAATTAGAAAATCTTAAGTCAAGTTTACTTGGAATTTCCCAGTAAATTGTATTGACTGTTTGTTTATATATTTTACTACACAATAATCCTAGTTATCTTATTTAAAATTACCAAAGAAAATAAGTAAATTTAACATTGCCAGTTAGAGTTTGATGAGTAATTTTCTACGTAATTATTTTAAGTTAAATCGGCCATTTTCAAGTACATTTCACTTAGTTACCGTTTGTAAACTTTATTCAAACAACATAGCACTAAATATAACCATGCTATTAAAGCATGTGGTTAATTTACGCACATATAAATAAACAAGTTGACAACTTGTTATCCTTTGCAAGATAATATGTCCACTTCATAGAATTATTACCCAAATGAACTCAGAGACATCAATACCTGGTACACCATACACAATGATGGTAACAATCAGTGGTTATTGTTTGAGTATGAATGGGTCATTCTGAGTAGAAAATGAACTCCATATGTCACAAAATAGTAAGTTACTAAACCTAACCTCAAAAGCTACCATAAAATAGTGTAAATACAACTCAAAAACAGTGAAAAGTGTAACCTTTTTAATTATTCATGCCCCAGTGCATGATGGGAAAACGGTATCATAACTTTGGTATTTACTTAAAGAATCCTTGTAAACATAACAAACAATTTCAGGTAAAATATACTTATAAGTTCAAATTTTAATTTCTACAAGCATAAATTGAGTACTAATATAGATTTTACTCCTTTTTTTTTTATTCTTGCCTGAACTAAATAATTTCATGTAGAAATTACATTTGTTTTTATGTAGTATTTACTTCAGCAAAAAATCATTTTTATCAGTGCAGACATATATCTATCTATCTAATATAACAGTGGTAATAACTTTTATGCTCTTCGATAAAACTGTAAGGAAAGGTACACTCACAGTGATTATGTATATGTGGAGAACAGAAGCCCATGTTTAAGTACTCTTTGAAGTGTACACAGTGCATAAACGCAAGTGTTTTTATGTTAACTTTCACACTTACTAGTGAGCCTTCCTCCACGACTGCCTGCCCACCAATGCAAGGTTGATTTGTTGCCATAGTTACCTAGTGGGTGGTCTGCATCCCACTTTTTTCTGCTTCCTTTGGCCACTACACTGGATTGCATTTTTTGGGCTAGTTTAGGACAAACGCAAGAACATGGATAAATTACTGAACCACTCCAGCATAAAAACATTATTAATGTAATGTAAACCTCTACGTATAGCCTACATTGACTAAAACTTTAACCTGTCCTGACTGTTACTGTCCTGATTTTTTCTAACTGATTTGACTTGTCTTTTTCCATATAGTGGACAATCAAATATACTAAAAGTCCATTAAACTTTCATTTATCCTATAACTCTTTGTCTGTTGGTGTGTTGTTGTTGTTGTTTTAAATAAATAAATAATAATAATCATTGGCAGAGATTTGGAGAATAGCATTACATCATTTGCTCACTAATGGATCCTCTGCAGTGAATGGGTGCCGTCAGAAAGAGTCTAATCAGCTGATGAAAACGTCACAATAGACCACAAGTATTTCAGGACTCCAGTCTATTTCTCTAGTTCAAATCCCATCTTGTCTAAATCAGGAGATTAAAATGATCAGCTCAAGCACCGTTTGCAAGCAAAAACAGTCCAAAACAGTTATAAACCAATGTAATGGTAATGTTCCTTTAGGCCAATAAATTACAGAAATCTAGTACATATCATAACTGTAAATGAAAGTTTTTATATAATTGTTTTTCTGGAATGTATTTAGGCTATTCATTTATTAATAAATCAGCGCGTTGTTAAGTTGCACAAGCAAACTTTTAAAAAAATCTACTTAAAAAAAAAAAAAAAAACACGCAATTTTAAAAAGCACGTTCTTTGAAGCTGTTGTAGAAGAAGAGAGAGATGCACGAGCTCGTGAGCCCAAGTGACACTCCATCGCGTGGGATGAGTCGCACTGACGTCACTCAGTGACTCAACCGCTCATCCTTACTAAAACAAAAGTAACGCGGCTGTGAGTAACAAGTCCTCTAGTCTCAGCTCATCGGTAATTAAGCTCTGACGGAGGGTAGTACATGTTCATATGGTGGTGTTATGGGTGCATGGAGGATCTATGGAGCGTTCTTAAAGGAATTTAAACTGCGCAATTCTTCCTCATTAGCTCACACACACAAAGATCGGTTTTCCGCTCATATCGCAGGTAAGGTGATGAGTATATTTAAATATAGCTGGATTGCCATTTGAAAACTAATAAGTTATGTTACTTCTTAGATTTTAAGACGAGTAAGATCAGTCCTGATTCACACTCACTAAATTGTGTTCGTCATTTGTGCGTCTCTTTTCTATTTCTAAAAACACCGCTAGATGGCACTATTTGAATACGGTAATGTCTAAGATATTTACATGGGTTGTTTATTGTTTGTCAAAGTTCTTTTAGCATTATTTGTATGTTTATTTATACATTTTAATATTGTTTATTTATTATTTGTTGAATTATGTAGATTGCCTTTATGTTGTATTAAAAATAGACTTTAAAATATTTTTTTAGTGCTATAGAGATTTAGCAGGTTTGTTTTGAAAATCTGACATACCTCATGACATCTGGTCACCTTTACTGAAACAAAACATTATGAAAACTTATTTCCTCTCTCTCTCTCTCTCTCTCTCTCTCTCTCTCAAATTCAAGTACAAGTTGACATTTGTGTTACAGTACTGCCAAAGCATTTGAATACAGAATAAAATACAGAATATGATTACACCATCAAAGTAAAGGAGACAATAAATGAGTAATAAATGAGAGAAAATAAATAGATAAATACAATAAAATGAAAATAACAACAGCAGACAGTATTTCTAATATTAATAATAATTACAATTATATACAATGAAGAATGTCAAATAAGGCAGATGGATACAATAAATTAACCATTTAGTATGGTGTGTGTGTGTATAGTGTATACATCTCTCTCTCTCTCTCTCTCTCTCTCTCTCTCATTCTTGTTATGTGCACAGCTGTCCAGCAGCTGGGATTTTTTCTTCACCCCTGCAGTGGGATGGAAAATGATGTCACTAATGCTGATACATCTGCAGCCAGTAAAAAAGGGCCATTGGTACCAGTTTGTGAAGAGCTTCTTCCTGATTGAGCTCAGGGATATGAACAGCTTGGAGAGCCAATCATCATGGAGAAGAGGTGGGTCTTTTAACTCTTCCCAGACCAATAGTCATGGCTTCATCAGGGTTAAAAGATGATGACACTGACTGAGCATCATATTTCATGTGTGTAGCATGTTCAGACAAAGCTGTTGCCAAGCAGAGCTGGTTCATGTTTATGGATTTTCATCTACTTTTTATCCAATTTTTATTTATGATGCTGACACGAACTGTTAGAATTATTTAACACATTTCTTATTCAGTAAAATATGGTGCATGAAATTTATTATGTAATACTGATTATTTTTGCATTGTGCCATCTGAATAAAAGTATATCTGTAATTTGATGTTGTTAGTGATCTGAACAAACCTATATCCTGTGTTATAAGCAAAAAAATCCCATAGACATACAATAAAAAGCCATATCTAGAGACCAGATTTATCTATAACAGCCTAGAAATCATCCAGAATATTCTAGCAACTCCCTGTTACATTGTGGCGTCAACTTTTGCACATGCATAATCTGGTTGGAATTATAATTCAGAGCCACAGATATGAAGCATAGCACATCGTCACTCAAAACTAGATGCATCTTTTATGGCTCTGTAGCATCAGAGGAATTCCAATAAGCTATTTCATGCATCACTGTTCAGTGTGAATCTTTTGTATGTCCTAATGCTACTGCGAACACATAAACAGTATTGATTTATGACATCTTCTGTTTTTTCTCTTCGCATGGAGTCAGCGGTCACATGTGGTTTATGGATGTCAGAACTCCATGTTTGACTGACTCAAGTGTGTAGTTCTGTTACCATGGTGAGCATGGAATTCAGCTCAGCCAGACAGAGCGTCTGATTGGCTGGCATGCCGACATTGGTATATCATGCAGCCGACTGACTCGCCCAATGGAGACCGTGCAGCACTGGAGCTGTTGCTATGGGCAGTCAGACAGGAATCTGTCTCATTTCTTATGATCTGTGTGGTTTTTGAGATGCACCTTCTCTGTATGTCCATCAAATTTTGGTTTGCACTCACCCTGAACACTGTCTTCTCTGCTTATTTGATAGGATGGGGATGGGGATGGGGCAGATGGGGTACGTGGGTGCTATGCACAGAAAGTCACGTAGGCAAGATCCCCTCCTCCTTTCACCCGCTGCCTCACTGCCTCAATAGCTCAGTATAAGAGCCTCAGTCTCAGTCAGAAGCTGTGGGTCTACCCAGCTGTGACCAGACACCTCCAGAAATGCACAAGTATTTTGAGTTCTCCTCTGTTTTTTTATCATCTTGTTCCCCTCTGTTCTTGTCCTCTACTATGTCATCCTGTCCTGTCTTATGCTCTGCCCTTCTCATCTATTCTCAAATCTCACCATCATATTTTTCCCATCATAAAACCTGTTATGTTCTATTATATCCAGTCCATCCATTTCCAACTTTGCTATTCTCTGTTCTCAGAATCTATTCTCATATCTAATTTATTCACTTATATTATCTATTGACTTCTCCTCTCCTGTTCCCATTCATTTTCCTATGCCCATTTTTTCCTTGCTTCTATTTTATCTTGTGTTATGGTATCTTTTCCTGGTCTTTCATATCTTGACCTATTCTATTCTATTCTATTCTATTCTATTCTAATCTATGCTGTTCTCTTCTGTTCTGTTCTATCCTATCCTATGCTTTTCATTTTCCTATTGCTATCCTATCCTATTCATACTCTTTCCTGTCCTTGTCTTATATTATTCCATTCTTTTCTGTTCTATTCTATGCTTTTCTTATTACTATTGTTATCCTATAATGATCCTATCCCATTCCTAGTCCTAGTCCTATCCTATCATATTTTATTCTGCCCTATTTTATTTCTATTTTTTCCTATTATATCCTGTTCTGTTTTATTCCATCCTTTCCTGTTCTTTCTGATCCTGTGCTATTCTATTCTATTCTCATGTCTTATGCTTTTCTTATTCTTACTGCTATGCTATCCTGCTATCCTATCATATTCTATTATGTCCTATGCTGCCCTGTTATATTCTATTATATCCTGTTCCTGTTCTTTCCTATCATATCCTGTCCTGTCTTATCCCACCCTTTCCTGTTCTTTCTAATCCTGCTCTATTCTATTCTATTTTATTCTCTTGTTCTATGCTTTTCATATTTGCTACCTATCATATCCTATTCTATTCTATTCTATCCTATCCTATTCATACTTTTCCTATCTTGTCCTGTCATATTCTATTTTATATTTTTGTTCCTATTAATATACTATACATATCCCATTCCTATTCTATTCTATTCTATTCTGTTCTGTTCTGTTCTGTTCTGTTCTGTTCTGTTCTTTCCAATCAGATCCTATCCTATTTTATCTTATGCTTTCCTATGCTGTCTTTTTCCATTCTATTCCATTTCTGTTGTTTCCTATCATATCCTGTCCTGTCCTATCGTATCCTATCCTGTCACATCTTATCTTATCTTGTTCTGTTCTATTCTATTCTATTCCCATTGATATCCTATATCCTATCCTATTCATATGTTTTTCTTCTGTCCTATAATATCCTTTGCATTTCTGGTAACACTTTAGAATAGGGAACACTTATTCACTATTAACTACGACTTTTCCCTCAATAAATTCCTAATTTGCTGCTTATTAATAGTCAGTAAGGTAGTTGTTAAGTTTAGGTGTTGGGTAGGATTAGGGATGTAGAATAAAGTCATGTAGAATAAGGCATTAATATGTGCTTAATTTCAAGCTAATAAGCAACTAGTTAAGAGACACTAAAATAAAGTGTTACTGCCTATCCTATCCTACCGTATACTATTCCCATTTTTTCCTATCCTGTTGTTTTTTTGTCTTCTGCTCCTCTCACTTATCACTATCACCTATTAGTGTCTATCATCTCCTATCACTTCTAATCGCCTGCTGAAATCTACTCTCTGTGTGTCAGACAAGTTTTCATAGCAGGTCATCCCTGATCCCTCACACCATAGGCTTACATTGAACAAGCAACTAAATTCATATTGTTGGGAACACTATATCACAGAGACTTGTGGGGTTAGTTTTCTTAATTTGGGTTGGTAAACAAACACCTACAACAACCTAACAACCACCTTAACTACCACATATGTATCAGTTGAGCTCAGAATTATTAATATGGTATCAGCGCAGGTTTTAATCCATTAAAAACTCTGTAGTGACCACATCCACCGCTACATGGAGAGACTATAATTATCCCATGATGAATTCCACAATTTCACATTTCTTCAATCAAAACAGATATAATTGAGCATATAGATATTTTTGAGGCTTTGAAATATACCCGATTCTTTCAGAAAATGGAGTCTTTTGCCACCCTACAGTGAGGTTTAAAAATAGCACATAGTGTGTTGGCCTTGTTCCAAAACACACACATACAAGGCAGACACACTCTCTCTCTGCCACTTTTTTTCCCTCACATTTCCCACCTCCAGGGCTCATATTCGCTGGTATACCTTGACTGACACAGTTTGCTCTCTTCTGATTGGATAAAGTGAGATGACTGACAACTGAGCAGAGTGCAGGAGCAGCAAGCACTGGCTCCGCCCCCAGGCTGTGCACGTGGATGAGTCTGCTGTGAACATCTAAAAATCAGAGAGAGGAGAGGAGAGGGAAAAGAGGGAGGAGAGAAGTGGGGAATAGAGGCGACAGGATTGACTTGGGAAGGAGAAAGGTTTGGAATTGCTTTGAAGGAAAAAGGAGGAGGAAAAACAGTAGAAAGAGGGGAGAGAAAGAGGTGAAAGAAGAGGAGAGGAGGTAAGCCAAAGATTTGAAAGGAAAAACCAACTCTTTATTTGAAATGTCTCATAATAGCTAGAGGTACATGCTTGTTTTTTTATGCGCAAATTATCATGGGCATGTGATTCCATATAGGTGAAGGTTGTGTATGTGTACATTACATGCACACTGATCAGCACTAAAGCAGTCATTCATTATTCTGACAGCAGTGTGTGTGTGTGTGTGTGTGTGTGTGTGTGTGTGTGTGGTAGCATTACAGATGCATTGCCTCAAATCATCGCCGGCAACTGTAGTTACTGGTATCGCTTTACACGGGTTCTCTGGTTCCGTGTGATTAAATAAATGCCATCATGACATTACAATCCCTATGGCATGCTAGTTTTCATATTGTAAGACTGACATGCAAATGTTGCTTCAAAATGCACTGGTTTTTAGAAAAGGACATCGTCTGTTATGCATGTCAACTCATAGAGGAAGTATGGCTCTGAAAATTACTGTTTACTTAAACAATCCACTGTATACTGTAAATGTTTCCAGGGGAAAAAAGCATTGTAAGGCTATTGTTTGCACAGGCCTGCAGGGGGCTTAATGGCACACGTGCCGTGGTTATCTCCACATACTGACCTACATTCACCGGAGCTTTACCACAAGCAGACAACCGTGAGCTGCTAAAATATCCTTCTAAAAATAGAAGCTTAACCCGAGTCATTTGGTAGAGCTGTAATGAATGAAACTGTGATGTCAGTTAAATGAGATCAGTTGTGCCTTGTAACCTTGTAGACTGAAATGAACCTTCCTGAGTTGAAACCCAGAATAGAGTTCAAACAGAAACAGGAAGTCTGTAATTGCAGAATTAATCATTTGTGAGGACAGCTTGGAGACTTGAGTCAGTTGTGTTTTTGGAGACCAAGTTTGTATGTGCTGAATCTTGAGCAGATTTGTTTTTCCTCACATAGTTGCGAAGTGTCTGCTGCAGCCTTTAAAAGAGGAAAGTTACTACAATTCTTGAAGAGCGTAGTCTTGTGTTAAACCTAAGCAAAAACACCCTGAAAATGTAATTATAGCACTCTTAAAACATAAACACAAACTTCCTTTTAAACTCGCATGCATACTGTGCACCTTTTACAGCTCAGCAGTAAATTGAAACATTATGTTTGGTTCTGGTTTGGACCATGGTGGTCCAGCTGTGTGAGTTGCAGTGGTGGTGGTTATTATGGTTTGGGAGTGAAGGAAACTTGGTTTTGGAAATATCCTAAAGTTTTGCCAATCCAAGCACTTCACAACCTCATATGGGAATCTGTGGTTCTGAGGAAACTGTCATTACTGGACCACCATCGTTTTGGAGCTCGTCAGCTAGTTGTGTACAGTAGTTCTACCTTGTGTCGTGTCTGCTTCATGTTTTATATCTGCCTGGACTGGTTTACTGTCAGGCTGCCAAGTAACCCTACAGTATGATCTCAGCAGCCTGAAAACAAACTTCTGATCTGGAACTTCTTTCAACTGATCTTCACCTGCTAACAGCAGATCTCTAAATTCTGATTTCAGTAGTCTGATCTCAAATTTATATGATCTCTTTTGTATAAATGCAAATGCCTGATACTTCTGATCTCAAACCTCTGATTTCATCAGTCTGATTGTCAAGCTTCTGATCTCAATCATCTGACATATCGCGAAAATCTGACTTTTTCCATTTTTAAGTGCTATAAATGGGTCCCTGGTGCATCTATCAACCCAGAAAACGTGAAAAAGGACAACTCAGTAATAAAAAAAGCCTTTCTCTGCAAGCTTGTGAAAAATTAGCACGCCAGATTTTGTTTCATGTTTCAGTGGAAATGTGTGGATTAAGGACATGTGAGCAGTGGATTTATTGTTTATTTACTGTATATCACGCTGCTGCCACATAGATCTAATGTAAACATGCGATTTCTTTCTCAGCTGTTTGCCTTTACAGACATAACTGACTGTTTTGTAACTTACGTGTGTTTTTGTACATTTTGTATATGTGGTTTTGTAACATAAACCTGTGTGTATTTGACAATAAAAGAGAACTTAGATTAGTACTTACATGCTGTGTGACAGCCGCTTTCTGTGTGCGTGCTTCGGATGTGTGCGCTCAGAAAACTGTATCTGAAATTTAAACTGATACAACGATAGACATGATGATCAAAACCAAACAGATGTTTTTGTCACTGTATTTGAGCTAGGTAGGAACTGAAAAGGGGACGGAGAGCAGCAGCCCATTTGCATTTAAAGAGGCATGCACGAAAAGAGTGTGTTTCTGCTTCCACTCAGTATAAGCATTTTCAAAATATTGTAATGATCTGTTAGGTTTTTTGCACAAAAAAACTAATAAATATGTGGAATTATAACAATCAGCCACTGTTGTGATTGGCTAACGTCACTGCATAGGAAACAGTATCAATGCCACACCCCCTCACTATTGCATATGAGTGTTTTGATAATGTTGCGCCCCCTACCTCCTTTTATAACGGTTTAGTAAGGGGCAGCACCAGGTTCAATAAACTAGTGCCTAAGAGATGTTATATTAAAAGGCCCCTCTGATGTCACTGAAAGAAATACTTCTCTTTTGGAAGGTTACTCAGAATAAAATCTATGTTCACACAAGTTCACTGGTCAAGAATAAACTCTTTTGAATAAATAAAAATATACAGAATTTAATTAAAGTTGAATTAAAGAGTAAGGAATAGCTGAAATTTAAATTTGCTAAGTATTCACACAATCAAGTCGATCTCAAGTTTGGTACAATTTAACCCCAAAAAGGGAAATATCACAAATGACAGCTTTACGGAATTGACCTCTGTGTCAAATACACTTCGAATTAATTGAGCAAACTAACACCCTTGAAATTAAATGTACAGAATAACTCACTTTGTGTTTCAAAATATTACTCTGAACACTCACATTTCTGAAACGCGCTGAATAACACTATATGAACTGATATTAAACACTGTGGGCCCACACACACACAGTTAACACACACGCACACTCTCACAACCCACCCCGGAGCAGGCCTGAATCGTGGCTTGAGTACGTAGTGGCCGTGGAAACGGAAAATTGGCCTCCTCGCTCTCCTGAAAACAAAAAGCAAACAAGTGTACCTGAATTACTTTATGAAGCGTTAAATGGTCGCAAAACACTGCGGTAGCCCTCTTGCAGATCCTCCTCCTGCACTGTTACTGGCAGCCAATGTGGGTCACACTCCAACGCAGCCAGAGGACCTCACGGTGATCTGGGGCGCTATCTGACCTCCCTCGGGTTGATTGCACGACAAATTCACAAAGATTTCAGTCCTTTTGTCCGTTCTTGAAAGTTATTTTTGAAGATAATAAGTGAAGTCTGTCTGAGCACTAGTTGCGAGCGAATGACGTAACCGCATCAACGGAAAAACCGTACACTCAGAATTCAAATATTAACAACAGAATTAACTGAACCACTCATGTATACACACTGACTATATATACTTCAAAAGTATTAATACGATGATCTATCGATTAATTTACTGTATTTTCTGCAATCTGTCAGCTCAATCGCTCCAATCAGCTCTCTCCTCAGCTGCACGTCTCTCTTCTCTCCTGTCCTCCCTCTTAACCACTCACATCTTTTATTTTTGCTGGGAGGGAGGGACTTAAAACATACAAACCAATGAAAATAAAGATCAACCTAACTCGTGGGGCAAAAGCAAGTTTTTACCTGTGCACCCCAATAAACTTTAATACCAATAACGGCATTCTTAAAGACACAAGCACACATATTTTGTGACTTAGAATATGAAGCGTTAGACTTCATTAATATTTCTGTTCTGAATGAGAGACTAAATTACACAAACAGTAAATGAAACAACATAACCCACTACATTATAGAATTATATATTCTAGTGGGTTACATGCTCCCCCTTCTAAACATCTCATGACCCCATGAGACTACTTCTCTTCACTTTAACTGTAACTCTGGGCTCCGTTTGAGCACTCACATGAGCACATTGAGTACACTGTGCCATAGGGTGACACCAAACTGTGCTACAGGGTTTCTTTTCTGATTTCCCACCCTCAACATTTATGACCATTCCTCTATGAATCAGGGTTAAAGGTCGGTTAGTGGGCCAGCCCAAACTTTCATAGCTCAATCTGACTACAGGTCTTCTGTTTCTTTTGGGGCGGAATGGACAGGCTCTACTACCTCTCTGGCAGTATGAACTGTACTGGGATCTCCCCCTTCTAAACCAGGATCTCCCATTTCTTCTGGACTCTGATCTGGTAGTTCTCCATGGCCTTCTTCAGTGAATGTAGGCTCAGCAGCTTCTGCATGGGGTCTATCCAATTCACCTCTACGGTAAACTATGTCCTCCTCCTCAGCAAATCCATCTTGTGCATCACTCTCTGGCCAGGGCTGTCTCTCTACCCAGTTTGGGTAGTAATACCACAGATCATCCTCCTCACTTTCAGACTCAGTTCTGGGTGCACCTTCACTCTGTGTCACATTCCTTCCTCATAACTCTTTTCTCTGTTTTCTCTCCATAGGTCTTGTCCTGGTCTTCGGCAGCACAGAAACTTTCCTTGGGTCTTCAGGAATGGACAATCTCACTTCACCCCCAACGGGTAAGAGATGATCTCTGTGTAAAGTCCTTACACCTCCCATCCCTGATTCAGGTTTCAGACGGTATACAGGTAAGTTCTTCAGTAGACCTTTAACCCTTTTCTACCACCAGGTTTCCATTTGTCGGTGAGTTTGTGCTTTCCAGTCAATTCCAGATTTTTTATCAGCACTCGATCTCCCACTGCCAGAGTCTGATGTTTCACTTGTTTGTCATACAACCGTTTGTTCCTCTGTTGACTTTTCAGGCCAGTTTCAGTTGCTAACTGATATGCTAACTGATATGCTCTTTGCGATATGACTTCATTCTCTCCACATACTGGTGATGGTTACTGGCTCCCACCCCGTCAGGCGACGTCCCGAAACACAGATCCACTGGCAGACAAGCCTCCCTTCTGAAGAGCAGATAATATGGTGAATGCCCAGTGGCCTCGTTCTTAGTACAGTTGTAGGCGTGTACTAATCGATTAACGTGTTGACTCCATCTGCTCTTCTCTTGATCCAGCGTATCAAGCATGGAAAGAAGCGTTCTGTTGAACCTTTCAGGCTGTGGGTTGCCTTGGGGATGGTAGGGTGAAGTTCTTGATTTTCGTATCCCAAGCATTCTCAGCAGCTCCTTTATGAGACCACTTTCAAAATCCCACCCTTGGTCTGAATGGATACGAGATGGTAAGCCGTAGTGAACAAAGAATTTGTCACACAGTATCTTCGCCACTGTTAGAGCTCTCTGATCTCTAGTTACAAACGATTGGGTGTAACGGGTGAAGTGGTCTGTGATGACTAGGACATTACCCATGCCTCTTGAGTCGGGTTCAATTGACAAGAAGTCGATGTACACTAAATCGAAAGGCCCACTGCTGGTCATGTGATGTAAGGGTGCAACCTTCTTGGGTAATGTCTTGTGTGCTATACAACGGCCACAATTCTTGACATAATGTTCAATGTACGCACACATTCTAGGCCAATAGAAGCGATCCTTCAGGAGTTCTGTAGTTCTCTCTACTCCTAAATGGCCTGAATTATCATGCAAGGAACGCAGGAATTGAGACAAGTACTTTTCAGGTAAGACTAGTTGTTTCTTTTCTCTCCCACAGGAACTTTTGGTGACATGGTGCAGAAGTTTGTTCTGGATCATCAACTTGGGACCTAGCAGAGCAACGGTGGAATCAGAACTCTTGGCAATGGTAAGTATTTTCCCACACTCCACATCTCTCTTCACTTTACCAATTACAGCATCCTCCTCTTGCTTTCTTTAACTCTGCATGAGTCAGCTGTTCCATAGGACTAATACCAAGGGCTGTAGGACAAGAGAAAGCCTCCGGAACGCTCTGAGGTGAAACCCCTAGCTGGTCGCAAGGATGACTCTTCGCTTTCCGTAGTTACAGCTAATTGACAGATGGCCTTCATCCCAGACTTGGATATCTCTTTCCATCCAGATTCAGGGCTTTGATTCATAGGGATAACGAGACAGCACATCTGCGTCGATGTTGTGACTTCATGGATTGTACTGCAAACTGAAGTTGTAGGTTGACACAGCTAACCAGCTGCCTTATTGCACTCAGCTTGGCAGTGGACAAGACATAGGTGAGTGGATTGTTGTCAGCCTTCACCACAAACTGAGCGCCGTATAAGTAGTCGTGGAACTTGTCCACTACGCCCATTTGAGTGCCAAGAACTCCAACTGATGAATGGGGTAACGTTGCTCAGATGCACTCAGTTTTCGGCTTGCGTAAGCCACGGGTCTTAAACCATTTGGGTGTTCCTGATTCAGGACAGTGTCCAACCCATTCATGCTGGCGTCTACATGAAGGACATACAGTTTTCTGTGGTCGGTGAAAGCAAGTACTGGTGCATGTGTGAGGGAATGGATGATCCTGTGGAAGGCTGATGTACGTGCGTCAACCCAGCACTCTCCAAAAGGGTCGGATTCCTTGAAGTACTTTGTTCCATCCTTTGCCTTCTTGTTGTGACCAGATGTTGGCAGATACCCTTTGGTGAGTTCGGTCAACAGCCTCTCAATGTCTGAATAACCCTTTATGAAGCACTGATAAAACCCACAAAAATCCAGGAAAGATCTCAGTGACTTCAGGTCGGTGGGCATCATCCAGCAAGTTACTGCTTCAATCTTGGCTGGGTCTGGTGATACTCCAGCAGCTGACACAATGTGTCCCACGTAACAGACTTGGGACTGGAAAAACTGGCACTTGTCAATCGTGACTTTCAGGTCACACTCTCGCAGACGGTCTAGGACTTTTAATAGTCTCTCTTCATGCTCTTCAAGTGTGCATCCAAACACAATGATGTCATCGAGGTAGACTATTATTTGGAGGAGGTGCATGTCACCAACAGCTTTCTCCATTAACCGCTGGAATGTGGCTGGAGCTCCGGTAACCCCTTGCGGCATCCGCTCAAACTGAAAGAAGCCAAGGAGGCAGATAAACGTTGTCTTCTCTTTATCTTCCTCCGCCATGGCTATTTGATAATATCCGCTGTGGAGGTCCAGTACGGAGAACCACTTACTACCAGCCAAACAATCCAGGGCGTCATCGATCCGGTGAGTGGTGTACTAATCAGGGACTGTACGAGCATTTAGAGTGCGGTAGTCGATGCACATCCTGATTGCCCCACTCTTCTTCCGTGCAACTACTATGGGCGATGCATATGGACTCCTTGACTTAATGATTCCTGCCGCTAACAGTTCTTTCATATGGCGTCGTACATCCTCGATGTCCGCAGGGGCAATGCGCCTGGAGCGTTCTCTGAATGGCTTGTTGTCTCGCAGCCTGATGTGATGCTCGACCCCGCTGGCTAATCCAACGTCCCACTCATTGGTGGAAATCACATCTCCTCTGGCAGACAACTTCTGACGCAGTCTCCGTTCCCAGGCCTCAGGAATAGATGACTTGCCGAAATCAAACAACTTTGGGTCTATTACTTTGGAGCTGTTGGAGCCTACGGAAGGCACTGTGTGCATGTCTGTGGGATACACATGGTTGACTACTGTTCCTGCAGGAACAGAAATATCCTTAGATATCCTTAGATATTTCGTTATGGACCAGGACTTAGATATTTTTCCCATTTCCTGTGGAAGATGGAAGTACTAAAGGGGTTATGAACGTTCCAGCTGGAAGACTGTCCTCCTCAGCTGTGTCTACAGTGAAGATCTCAGTTCTCAGAGGCTTGTCAGTCTCCGTTTGACAGACAGCATGTACTTCCCCTCTGGGTGGAACCACACAGTCACCAGGTCCTATACACTGGACTTCTCAGTTTCTCAGTCTCTCGCAGCTGGTTAGTAGTGTGTCGGGTCTGGATTTTCAAAGCACGTACGACACTGGATCCCTCCATACCTTGACTGAGCGCAGCAAGTCGTTTGAAGAAACTGGCCTTGGTACCAATTGACCTATCGGTAAGCCCCTCCCCTCGAACGCAGACTAGCCAATGGCAGTCGAGTATCAGTTGCAGGGTGAGCGGAACTCGGACATCTTTAGGTTTCAGTGCCATAGAGAAACATTGGAAGATCCGAAGCTTGCATCGGTTTTATGGGGTTTATGCTTCAAAAATGGAAAAACGATGTGTCTGGGGTACTCGTAACACTGATTCCAGGTATCCTGAGAGGATGGGCGATATAATTTATTTTATTACATTTCCTAAATCCAAACAAAACAGAGCAAAATGTCCCTAAGTATTCACCCCAATACAAATTAAGACAAAAACGTTCATTTTCTGGTTGTCATACACTCATTAAGTTACAGTTTTCATCTGCTCAAGCAGAACGTTAATGTTATTGTGCTTTAGCAAGGTATCTCTGGCTATAAATCCCTCCATGGAATATTTAATTCCCATTTGGTGGCCTTCTGTGTCCAAAATTTTGCTAAAACATCGTGGGACAAGGTTTTCACACTGTAGCTGTCATTGAAAGACAGTGAGCAACTCTGTTTGTTTGTCCGAGGAAGCAACAGTAACTAAGGGGGGCGGGGCTTACCGATAGGTCAATTATGACCGGCACTTGGGGAGGACCTTGAGGATCAGGGCATATGAGGGCCAGAATGGACAGTGACTCTTCCATGCCAGTAACAGAAACAGGAAAGGTGACATTGACAACTTACCCCTTATATGGGTAACTGGATGAGCTGAACCCCCATATTGACAATCCAGTCAGTGGGTGAACGGGCACATCTGGGAGATTTCTAGAAAACCAGCTGTCAAACACAGTCGTCACCTGTGATCCGGTGTCTAGCAGGGCCTGACATACGTGTCCATTAAGCTTCACTTCCACCATTGATGCTGGTCCAACTAGGCCTTTGGGAAGACGGCTGAATTCATAGATGTCTGTCTGACTCTTCTTTGAGAAACAGGCTTGGTTCTGGGCCTCTTGGCTGTTGTCCTCAGTCTCATACTTCTCAGTCTTTGCTTGTTGCAGAGAACAAATCAGCTTTTGAATAACTTGATCACAGTTTGGTGGAGCTTGACATTTTGTTGCAATATGTCCGTCCTCTCCACATCTGTAGCAGAAGTAATCCTCTCTTGTTCTTGCTGACTTGCCTTTCAGGGAGGTGGAAAAAGTGGAGGGTTTTGGCCGCATGCCTGGAACCTGAGGTGAGTAGAGCTAACACTCATAATGGCCAACTGCTGCTGCAGGTTTTGGACCTGTTTTCTTAACTCTTGGACTTCAGCATTGTTAGCTTTTTCCTTCTGCTTTATCTGCTTTTCTTTAGGTTTAATTACCAGGGATGAAGTAGACACTGTTTTGGACTCACCTCCACATATCTGTGTTCTTAACTCTTGAATCTCGGCCTTGAGTTCTTTGATGACAGAGGTGTTGGCTCTTTCCTCTTCATGGTTATGTATGGCTTTGGCTTTAGCAGACATTCTGTGTCGAGATGCCTCACTCTCCTCTGCCTCACGTATCTCCTTCAGCAGACTCAGAAAAGAAGGTGGGTGGTTCTTTCTCTCTCTTAGTCGTAGTTGGAGCAACATCATGTCCGAGTTCACTACCCCTCGAATAAGCTGTTCAATTTGTACTTTATCCACGAGTCCTGGAGACAATCCATCACGTTCTACTACTTTGCTGAGAATCTTCTCTATCCTTCTCAGGAATTCAGAGAGAGTCTCTCCAGTGCTCTGGCACGTGAGACGAAACTTGAAATACAAGTCCTCACCAGACTCAGATGATCCGAATGTGCTCTCTAATGCTACTGAAGTGCACTCGCCTCAGGATTGGAAAACCGGACAGCTCTTATGATCTCCAACGCAGGTCCCTTCAGGCTTTCTACAATTCGTCGTCATTTTTCTTTTTCAGAGCATTCACACTCGGTTATCATAAGCCTCGCTTGTTCAATCCATGTCTCCATATTCTCCTCTCCTGGGAGGGTAGGAACTATGGCTAAAAACATGCGCAGGTGTCTGTATGCGGTATTGGCATCACGTGGTTGCTTTACAGTCTTTTCCAGGACCTCACCCATGGCACGTATAATGGACTCACGGGAATTGTCAGTTGTGCTGCGGGGAGTGAACAATGTTTGTACATCACTGAGTGATTTACCTTCTTCCATTAGGAACTTACCAAGTCTGTCTGTAAAATCTTCAGAGACAGTGTCAGTTACAGGTTCCCTTGGTTGGACTGCTATGATTGTCCATGGCTTTTTCCTCTCTCCAGGTGACACTTCCGGAGGAAGGTGTGCGTGGTCAATGGCTTGTCTGCACTTACACAACACCAACAGACAACGTGAGGTAGGTCCTTCTCTTGTGTCTCTGACACAAACTCTTCCTAGGGCTTTCACTGTTTCCATTGCCTCTTCCATCTCGGCCACTTCTGTGTGGACAGGTACATTTATCAACATTAAAGCATGACTCTCATTAACACCAACATCTTTGCACCAGCTGATTAACTCTGCTTGCAGGCTGGGGTCTTTCTCAGAGCCATGATAACTGTTTATTTTACTTCCCAGTTACTTAGAATGAGATGGCAAGATGTGCTTGGGCTTGGCTGATCTGATCTGTCTTCTTTTTTCAGGAACTCATCAGTGACTTATCAGAGGGAGATCCCGGACGAGCCCCCAAATTGTTTAGCACCCCCTACTTCCTTTTATAACGGTTTAGTAAGGGGCCGCACCAGGTTCAATAAACTTGTGCCTAAGAAATGTTATATTAAAAGGCCCCTCTGATGTCACTGAAAGAAATACTTCTCTTTTGGAAGGTTACTCAGAATAAAATCTATGTTCACACAAGTTCACTGGTCAAGAATAAACTCTTTTGAATAAATAAAACACTTGAAGTAGAAAAATATACAGAATTTAATTCAAGCTGAATTAAAGAGTAAGAAATAGCTGAAATTTAAATTTGCAAAGTATTCATACAATCAAGTTAATCTCAAGTTTGGTACAATTTAACCCCAAAAAGGGAAATATCACAAATGACAGCTTTACGGAATTGACCTCTGTGTCAAATACACTTCGAGTTAATTGAGCGAACTAACACCTTGAAATTAAATGTACAGAATAACTCACTTTGTGTTTCAAAATATTACTCTGAACACTCACATTTCTGAAACGCGCTAAATAACACTATATGAACTTATATTAAACACTGTGGGCCCACACACAGTTAACACACACGCACACTCTCACAACCCACCCCGGAGCAGGCCTGAATCGTGGCTTGAGTACGTAGTGGCCGTGGAAGCCTCTTCACTCTCCTGAGTTCAAAACAAAAAGCAAACAAGTGTACCTGAATTACTTTAGGAAGCGTGAAATGGTCGCGAAACACTGCGGTAGCCCTCTTGCAGTTCCTCATCCTGCACTGTTACTGGCAGCCGATGTGGGTCACACTCCAATGCAGCCAGAGGAACCCCAGACCTGGGGCGCGCTATCTGACCTCCCTCGGGTTGATTACATGACGAATTCATGAAGATTTCAGTCCTTTTGTCCGGTCTTGAAAGTTATTTTTGAAGATAACTTTAAGCACAGTCTGTCTCAGCACTAGTTGCGAGCAAATAACGTAACAGCAGTAACGGAAAAAAACGTACACTCAGAATTCAGATATTAACAACAGAATTAACTGAATCACTCATGTATACACACGGACTATATACACTTCAAAAGTATTAATACCAGGGCTTAATTTGTGCCGGAACAAGCCGGATCCGGATCCGGATCCGCACCTCCGAAATCCGATCCGGCACCTCATTTTGTCGGATCCCCCTCCTCACGTGCCAATGAAAGACGTTTGTGCTGACCTATAGTGTGCATAATATGAAAAATCCTCTATAATGACCGTGCTTGCGGCACATCTACATTTGAAATAAAGAACCTGAGCATGCAAAAGACGCGACATGTGAACTGCTCTGCTCTCACAAGTCATAATGCGCAGATCCAATAGCCTATACAAATGTGTTTTCTTTCTAAACTGTTCACATTTACTTAAGAAAAAACCTGGATACTCGCCAGGACGGCCATTTTTGCGTAATTTTGTGTGTATTTGGCCACTTAAACTCAACAACAAACTATGAAAAATAGCTCAATATGATACTTGCTAGGTGGCTTTGGATGTGACTGTGAGCCCTCAGCCTTGAAACAGCCTCTGGAGCGCGCAAGTACTGACTGGCTTAAAAAGACGTGCAAATTATACATTTTTGTGACGATGCAACAATGACCCGATTAAGCAAGTGACAATTTTGTCGACTGTCCTGAAATGCGAGCGAAAGTCTTGGATCAGCGTCGGCGTGCAGCAGCTCGTTGTATTGCAGACGAGATGCGCTGATGTGAAGCCGCTTTGAGAGAGTGAAAGAGAGAAGACGCGGTCCAGCTGAATCACTCACGCTGTTTTCAAATGACTGATTTATTTATTTTTAATTAAAATTAATTAAATTAAATTAATTTAAATTATTCTTAATTAAAAAGCACAACAACAATAAAACAGTAGGTTACAATGACAAACTAGCTTACATATAATTTATTAACAAAAACGAATAAGACGAGGCATAGGACACATCACATGCTGTATTATATACGACTAATAAATTACAGAATGTTTACCAAACACTGAGGAATCAAATAAATAATATAAAAAAATAAGGAAAGCCTCCATAGCTTAACGTGAGGTAAACAGCAAAGATAACAAGCTTTTCAAAACGAAAACAAAACGAAAAACTGCATGTTTTTTTCTACAAGAATACCAACATGTTCACCTTCTCTGGTTTAAGAAGCAGTCTTTTACTTTAGTTTGAAAACCAAATCCTCCGTTGCGCTCAGTCCGCTGCGCGCACCTTTGCGCTCGTGCTGATGCAGCAAGTATAAACCAGGCTCTACACCTGAAGCGCTCGCGCTGAAAGCACCTCTCTTCACGTGATCAGTGAAATCTGACTACAATGGGCATAATTGACAAGCGTTTACTTTCTCGTGGGCGGGCGCTTGTCTGAAGTTTAAAATCATTGGTGTACCTGTAAGCCAATCGCATAACAGTTGGTTGTGATGTATGTAAAGCACCGGCTCAGCCGCCTTGAACTTCCGCTGTAAACACAGGTATGCGGTGAAAACAAAACCATTGAGCGAAATAACGGAGTGATGATTGCTGTGAACGACTTTTGCAGATTATGTGAAGTAAATCTACGCATCCACAATTATCGCCTTGCCGGACTTTGGTCTCCCCAGTTTCTCGCTGCCGATCGGTAACAGTTGATAATTAAACTTTTCCCAAAACCTGTCAGAAGTAGGGCCACAACATCACCTCCATTCAAAATGTGAACCAAACACTCTTCTTGTTCGGGCTTCAGTTGGCAAATGCCGGGAATATTCTCCACAACAGAGCGAACAGCATCCCGTGTCTCCATGTCTGCTGTCGTTTTAGATTTCCCTCACCTAAACTACAATCTTAAATTCGGTGCTTAGCGTCTACGTCACGGCTCTCAGCCCACCCTCTGTTCGTTGATTGGCCGGCTGCTGCGGAGCCGGAGATAAACTGGGAGATTGTCTACTATATCAGAATGAGTACAGAAGCGAAATGAAATTGAGCAGAAGTACGAAGTCTGATGTAGTCAGGCTAGTTTTTCATGTGCGAACCCTAATAAAAGCAACTGATGCACGCTGTTAATCACTTAAACTTGTCCACCAATGTGATCGGCTGAATGCTCCATTACCCCTCCCTCCTCTAATCACATGCCTCTAATCACATCACCCCTCCTTGTTCCGGGACCTCGAAATTTACAAATTAAGCACTGATTAATACGATGATCTATCGATTAATTTACTGTATTTTCTGCAATCTGTCAGCTCAATCGCTCAAATCAGGTCTCTCTTCTCTCCCGTCCTCCCTCTTAACCACTCACATCTTTTATTTTCCCAGGAGGGAGGGACTTAAAACATACAAACCAATGAAAATAAAGATCAATCAATACGATCCGGGATGCCATCAAAAATAAACTATCCACTTGTTCCTTAGACTGGGATCCTTGTGATATCTGTACAAAGATGCGAACAAGCTATTTAAACCAAACGCGTCAAAGCAAATGTTCTTTCATGCCATTTGTCCAACTGACTACAGACTCAAGCGCGTGCACTGTGTCCGAAAGCGAACGTGCATCTGTATACTGTATCCAGTGTAGGCAAGATAGCGGCAGTGATTGTAATTTCTATTTGCTTTTGAAACGATGATAAATGCGAGTGTCGCATCGCGTAATCAAGGCAAGTGTCATCCATTAGGTGACTTGATGCCAGTGGGCGGAGCTTGCTCTGGAGGCAGTGTTTATGCAAATATGTGTACCCAAGTCACTTCATCTTGCACCTCAGATCCAATCAAGTAATTTTTGGAGCTTGATTAAATAAATACTTTGTTTATAATGAGGGGAATGTTTTAACCTATGAAACTTGCAGGATGTTTTAATGGTACAAAGACCTCTAATATGCTAAAAGATCAAGGCAAATTTGAATTCTCATGTCATGACCCCTTTAAGAATCCGATATCAAATCTGATCTCAATCTACTGATTTAAACACTATGATCTCATTATTGTTCAATTTAAATTGGTGAAACAAGGTGAAATCCAACTCCAATTGTAACAGATTTTTCTAACTGACTGGAGGGGGGAAAAAAGGTAAATTACAAGAACTTGGCTGGAAATTTGCTTACTTCTGCAAAGTACTAAATTGCTGAAACCAATGCTTGGCCAGTGTACAGTTCTTTAACCTGTTTTTATACCTGTACTAAAAGAGTTACCCTCAAATGTCTGTGCCATTAAACTGGATTGTATTTAGTTAGCTTGACACTGTAGCAACACTAACTTGCCCAGCAAGATTCTCTTAAAAACGGCTTAACCATATCAGCTTAACTTGTCCTGAAACAGAAGACTAACTGTAGAAGTGCTTTCTAGCAATAATGAGAATGGGCTCTATGCACGGTCACTTCCGCGTTTTTCCTCAGGACCTTTACTTACATCCGGTGCTGTGCCAGAAGCCATTGTTCTTAACAAAGAGCTTTCAAAATGGCTGAAGAGAAGATGACTTTTCAGTTTACAAGACCTTTTCAGCTGAGATGATAAGGTAGGAGTAGACTGTAAATGTATCACAGTCTAATACTGTTACATTATCTTTTCAAGATACACAATCATAGTGGAATTATTGTACTGTTCATAATGTATGCAACATTATTTATGGTCAGTTTACCCTATACCTTTGTTTTTGTGTTTTGTTCCTCAGGAGAACGCAACGAGCTGCCTGACCAATCAGTCCTTCGAGTGGCAGAAGTGTTTAAAAAAAAAGACCATTACACTATCACAGTTATTAGTATTTAATGTGTTAGTATTTTACATAACCATTGCACTGTATCAAAGTTCCTTATATATATTTGTTTTTATATATATATATATATATATTTACATGTTTGGATTACACTGGTGAGCAAGAAACAGTATCGAAGTTATATATATATTTACATTACATTCAATTTACATTTTATATAACAGTTTGTACAAATAAAAACACAGTAATTAAAGTGCATTGTGTAAGGCCAGATCTCTCTGTGGAAGACTGGCTGAAAGGTGGACCATGAAGAGGAAGAACTCATCAATGGGCTGCAGAGACTGACACTGTCAAACATACATTTTAAATAATTATGATATATACAACGCATGTAATGTGTGCATCAAGAGAGAAAAATAAATATAAATAAGATTTATTTTCTATCTCTGTCCCAAACGATACAATATAAATATTTACCAGTGCATTGCTTGTTATTCCAAATTCACTCCTCATTATAACTGTCCCTTGCTCTGGTCACACGAACCATGTTGTGGCATGCAGGTTCACCAAGTCTCCAAAAGTCCATTGGGTGCAAATCACAAATCTAGATGGGATGCGAGACGTGTTTTCAGAATTTACATACCACAAATTCTAATAACAATGCAAGTTAGTTTGTTTACACCAAACCTGAAGGTTAATTTAAAAATGTATGATTGTAATGTATTGACATTCAAGTACTTATTTTTTTATTTTTAGGTGAATCATCTAGTTAACACATATTGCCCAGACCCACAAAAGAGGTTTTAAATAAACAGGCAACTACAGCGATACTGTTCACAGGCATACAATGTGCTCGGTAATATAGTGAATGATTAGGTCTTACCTAATGTATAACCACTTATTGCGATTTTCTTCATCCAGGGGATGTTGCTGGGACACGGGACACAGCAATAGCAGGACAAACCACCTTCACGGATGTTTAAACTTTATGGAGCTCTTCGTTAAATAAGTTTTGTATTATATTTCTGTGTTATACTTACTGTGTTATATTCTAACAATACAATTTATAAATATTAGTTTATAATAATCGTTCACTGACAAAAGATTTTAAGCGGTCTGAGGTTTAACCGGAAATACGTAGGCTACGTCCCGTGCATAGAGTCCATTCCTCAAGGAAAGCTAAAGTGTATTTGTGATGCATTCTAAATTGTGTCCTGAAACATTTTGGAATGCAACAATGTTTAAGGTTCTTGTGTTCGCATACTTGCGTAGAGTAGGTTTTTGGACATAAAATGCGTGATTACCATGTATTACAATAAGAACACATTTCTTTACATTTCTCATTAAGAGTTATAATGTTTTGTTTCTAGTCAGTCAACTGTAATTTCTTCCAGGTGAACAAAATCTTATTTACTCTGCAAGGTTTGCATGTGGTACATGCAAAAGAGGGAAAGTCATCTAAACAACATGCAAACCCTCATATCTGAAGTCACTGAATAAATCGGACAATGTGAACCAGACAAATAAATCTTCATAAGCGGCCATGCAAATTCCTCAAGTGCACATAATCTCCCTCAGGAAGTTTCATGCACTTCATGTTTGCACGTGTTTTTCTTCTCAGGTGAGATCGTTGTTTTGAGCTCAGAACCTCTTCTGTAGCATTGAGCTGATGTGCAGTGAACAGAGTTTATGATTGGTTGCCTTGGAAACATACTGTACTCTTTAGGTGTGAAGAGAGAGAGAGAGAGAGAGAAATGAGGATAGCATGGAGGAGAGGGAAGGTGGGGGAGGGGCTGTACAGGGAAAAGCAAAAAAAGGAAAAGAAATGAAAGCAGACTGGCTGGTAGAAGGGGGTTGGGCTAGCTTCTCTCAGCACCACTCTCTACCTCTTTCACTGTCTCTCCCTCTATTTCTCTCTCTCTTTCTGTTTTCTCGTACCATTCCTTCCCTTTCTTTGTCTGCTGAAGGAGAAGGCTGGAGAGGAGGTGCAAATGTGAGAGAAACCGAGAGAGTGTGTTGAGAGAGAGGGGTAAGAAAGGACAAGACAGAATGGACTAGGCACACTCGCCTTTTTGACAATAGAAGCTCATTTCACTTCCTGTCTGTCAGTGGCATTTCGTGAGTAAATCATCTCACTCTTTTTGTCTGAGTGTGTGTGTGTGTGTGTGTGTGCATGAGTGCACGTTTTGTCAGAGCTGTCATCCGGTACTTTTAAAGGTAAAGGTGAAACATTTAAAGGTACATTGCGCTCGAGCATTGGGCAAACAGGAAGCAGTGCCCTTCTCTTCCTCTCTGACTTGCAAGGTAAGAACGCTTGTGCGTCTCAGGAGAGAAACACTCATCTCTCCTCTCCAATACCACTTAAATACCGGCCCCTCCGGCTCACTTTTTTTCTGTCTTTGTGCTCCATGTGGTTTCTTTTCCTTTTCTTTGTGCAGTAATGTGACTGACTGTGAATGCTTTGCAATAAATCCAGTGGAAGTCTCTACAACTTGTAAATTGTGAAGTTAGCTGTAGAGGAGATCCTTCTGTACATAATGCAGTTGTGTGCGTGTGTGTGCGTGTGTGTGCGTGCGTGAGTGTATGTGTAATACAATAGCAAGCCGGTCTCTACTGAATACTTTTGTACAGGAAGTATGGTTATTATAGCTGGTGATCTTGATCTCTGCCATTATGGCTCAACACAGATCTAATAAAAGACACCGCCTCGGTGTGTGTGTGTGTCTGCAGTGAACTTTCTCAGACAACCTTCCCATGAGCAGTATCACCCATAACTCTCTCTGCACAAGAGAGATTTCCTCAGTTTGTTATCTGCCGAAGAATACCCACATGTACGCATTACGTTACCCTCCTGCGGGGCCCCATGGTCACCTGTCGTCCCTGTTGGCCCAATTGCATTAGCAGCACCTGCAAATGAAGATGGAATGATAAAAGAGAAGAGAAACAGAGACGGAAGCATTGGCATAACTCCAAGAGTCGTAAAAGAATTGAAAATAGTTGAATGACTAATGTAAATATCTGCTTAACTTTAAGATCTCCTGCAAACTTCAAGTGTGTTATACAGAGAGTTTTGCATTTAAAGGGAGGTGGCACCCAAAAATTAAAATTTAAACATAATTCACTGGAACTGGAATGGTTTTGAGTTATCTGTGGAATCACGTTGTTCTTTTACAGATATTGAAAGCTTACAGTATATTGACAAGGGGAGTTCAGAAAGTGACAAAAAGGTCATAGAAGTACCGTAAGTGGTACATACAGTACTATATGGCTATTACGTCTTCTTAAAACATAGAGTATGATGAAGTGAATGTGAATTTCAGTTCATCTTCAATGAAAATATCACTCTTCATCTCTAAAATCTCATTTGGACTTGTGCATATTTAAAAGTCTTGTAAAGAAGCTTTGAGGCAGAATTGTTGTCATTGACACCAAAATCCATCGATTCATCAGGGGTGAGTGATATTCGAGGTCTGAAATAGTGAATAATAACCTGAGTTCCTCTCACTAAATCACAGAAGACTATTTAGGTGGCTTTACAGGAAACTTACGGAACACGTCATTTGCACTTGAGCGTATTCAAACTTGCATTCAGCACAAACAATTTTCAATTTTTGGTCCACTGTTTCTTTAACAGGCAGGAGTAGAGAGTGTGTGTGCATACATGTGAGTGTGTTTCAAAAGAAGACTTCTATGAGAGTTTGTATGTCTTCATTTTCTCACAGGCTTACCTTACATCAAAGGTATTTTCTATCAAATTAGTTTGTCCCTAGCTGCCCTATGTTTAATGACCTAAATCCACCACCAAAAGCATCCAGCCTGTTACAACACACACTCTTGATCTGATATAAACCTCATGTATGAGAGCAAGTCTCTGTCTCTGTTTATTTAGAGTAATATGAGATATGTGTACATGTCAATATCTGCCTCTCAGATTGGATATCAACTCATAAACCCACCGACTGTGACCCCAACAGCTGCAGTAGCATGTCAATTTTTTAACGACTTGTAAGCGTCAATGGCGCCACTACCTAAGCGTGAAAGAACAAGACAGAGAGACAGAAATCCTGTGAGAAATACTCTCAGAAAGCGTGGCTGATCATTTGACAGCGTAGTAGAGAATCACGTTCATGCGGTTACGCCAACGGTCCCACATCAGCAAATATCATGTGTTTTAAACAAAGTTTTCTCCACAACAAAGTCCTGCTTGATGTGAAATACGCAAATAAAAGACGTCTTACTGATTAGGGTTACGAAACTAAATGTCGTTCTGCGTCTGAAACTGAAACTGATCAAGTAAACCTCAAATTCTCATACGTGATATATGCCGTTTTAGATTGTTGTCTGTGTTTGTGTCTGTAACACCATCTGCATTTTGCTTTCGATTTAGAGACACACAACATATCTAATTTAGTTGTTTAAACAGGAAACCCCTTGCAGTTCGGCCTAGCCGCTTTTGTTTACGTCTGCAGTGTGCGTGGATTTTTTCGCTGAATATTGAGTCTGAATTTCTCTCATATATCAGTCCGTAACACAATCTCGCTGCTCCCGACAGCAGTGGCGCCCCTATCTTTCCCTTCCCACTCTTCCTCTCTCTTTCCGGCTGTTTGATTCCTGCTGTGGTTCCCCTCTGCTCTCATGAGATATCTGTTTCTGATGGACAGTCCGTAGACTCTTTGTTTTCAACTGGATTCCTGGCTTTACTGTTGAGTTTTACGAAGAGTTCGAGTCACCGTAATCAATGTGGATTCTAGACTGTGTGGCTTTCTATAGAGTACCAAACTCTGTTTTGGGGTTTTAAAAGGGTCATATCATTAAATTTTATGGAACTGGAACAGATCCAAGTTCATTCAATAATTTAATGAGGAAGTCTACTATTATTCCAAGATACCAGAATAAGAAATGTTAATGGAAATGAGTAAAATGTGGGAAAGTCTGCCAAAGTTTTTGTTCTTTCTGGCTTAGCATATCCTTCTGGATCCCAGCATTAGGGAAAAAAGGGAATAAGTTTATTTTTAACAAGATCCCTAAACATTTCAGTCTGATTATAACAGTTCATGCTGCAAATTCAGTATCTGTACATGTTTATTATGTTTCACAATGTAATGTAGACTCTTATGAAGTAACAAGGACGCGCTAACTAAATAAGACATCACAGCATACCTGCTGTTACTCATTTCT
This sequence comes from Onychostoma macrolepis, assembly GCF_012432095.1. Classification (NCBI taxonomy): domain Eukaryota; kingdom Metazoa; phylum Chordata; class Actinopteri; order Cypriniformes; family Cyprinidae; genus Onychostoma; species Onychostoma macrolepis. The sequence continues at coordinate 13,644,519 of NC_081164.1, read as the reverse complement.
TATGCAAAAAGTCAGTTTACATAAGAGTCCTAAAGGCACAACAGATTACAATATTGACTAAATACATACATATACTAAAATTATGAGTGTTTTTGTTGCAAAAAACCTTGATTAACATTATAAGTATGCCTCAGAGAAAAAGAAAAATATGATATGACCCCTGTAGAACTATGATACAAAAGCAGAATTACTGTGGTTACTGATATGGACTCGATTAAATTAAGAAGAGCAAGATATGGGATAAAAAGAAATTTAAGACGAACATTGCTGGACAGCCTTAGGCCCATTATTTTCTAATGCAATTCCTACTTAATCTAAGTGCATGTGTGTGAAACTGGAGAAACTCATAAAAGCTTATAGGAAGAGGAAGATGCGTGAGTGGAAGCTCTTCGGATGATTCTCCAACTGTCTGTCTGCATCGCACCTCATTTGAATGTAATGCAAAAAGCTGTACTCATCCATGTGATGTGAGACTCTTCACTCATGCATCCCAATGAGGCCCGATAACAACCACAATCACAATTGAACCACTTGAAATCATTCATGTAGGCAAGACGTTTCAGACTCGTTTGTAAAAGTGAGATATTTTTCAGCAGCGTATGTATGTGAGGTCACGACCACAACTGCACAACAGTGTCACATTTTTACAGGAAGTCAGAACCACTTCCTTTCCAACGGAACAGTTTGCTGGGTTTCTATGGCTACCTATATTAGCAGCACGTCATAAAAATGTTGGCATACATACACAACCCACTTGTGCACATCAGTCTTGCATCATTGTGTTTTGTACCGTCGCTGGTGAAGGCACGCTGTAAGAGTTTGGTTTGGGCTGAACAGGTGTGATGTACCTGGATAGGTTTGTGTAATCTGATATAACTCAACCTGTTTGACAGTGCATTGTTGGTCTGTTTTAAAATTTGATTACAATAGGACATGACGCTTACATGAACACTGGCAAATAAAAAGGACATTTCACAGAGGTGCTTTTCGAAGCTCAGGAGGCTTAATGTAATTCTCAGTTAAGATTCGTTGAAGTATCATCTTTGTCTCAGAAATTTATCCAAAATTTCCTTACAATCAGAAAAGATAAAAACAAATGAGACAATAGTAGACATGCAGTGAACAATACCCTGACTCTTCAAAGCTTTATAATGCAAGTGAATTTGCAAGTGACAACATTTTGACACAAAATAAAGTGCATCCATCCATCGTAAGTGCTTCACACGGCTCCGGGGAGTTAATAAAGGCCTTCTGAAGTGAAGCGATGCATTTGTGTAAGAAAAACATCCATATTTAAAACTTTATAAATCATAATTTCTAATTTCCACTAACTGGCATACTTGGCTTCACAAGAGAGGCCTTTATTAACTCCCTGGAGCTGTGTGGATCACTTTTTATGTTGGATGGATGCACTTTTTGGGGCTCCAAAATCTCGACCCCCATTCACTACCATTATAAACTTGGAAGAGCCAGAACATTTTTTTTAATATAACTCTTGATTGTTTTTGTCTGAAAGAAGAAAGTCATATACACCTAGGATGGCTAGAGGGGAGGTAAATTAAATTTTTGGGTGAACTATTCCTTTAAAGTCAGGATGAACGGAAGTAGCAACAGATATTTTCTTCCATATTGCAATGTACATTTAAGTGAAACAAATTATAGGAAGAAAAAATTTAGGGTGGAGGATTGGTTTAGCTCATTGCTTGTTGATTGGATGAAGCCAGATCTGAATGGAATGCCGGTTGTAAGAAAGGGGTGGGGGTTAAGTGAACTAAATGATTGGAGAAGTCCAGCATACATCACATACATCAGAAAGAAATTTCGACTTTAATCAGCTTCAAGCAAAAAATCTAAATCAAGAATTATTCAATCACATGACTTTCACATGACATCTAGGAATGTATTCAGTAAATAGGTGTGTTCGACTTGAAGCGGCGCTGCGTAGTATGATCAACCTCAAGTGAGCGTAGATGTTTTTTGCACCTTTTTTTTTGTTTTTTTGTTTTTACAGTCCAGCATTTTTATGCTAATATTGAAAAATGTGCATTAAAATATATAGATAAATAAAATAAACATGCCTATTGTTCAGATCTCTTAAAATTCTAGAGAATGAGCATGTGACATTTCTAGGCAAAAGTCTCCATGTGTTCTCCATTTAATCTCTTTGCTGTTTATGAGAAACAAGAGCTCTCAACATAATAGATGGTCTATGGCAATATGTGTGTGTGTGAGAGAGAGAGAGAGAGAGAGAGAGAGAAAGAGAAACATGCAAATGCTTTTTCATGTATTATACCTGTACATCTAGCAAATGTGTTCAAGTGTATATGTTCAACTGAGTATGTGTTAAATGCGCTATTATGAGATGCAGATAAGAGGTGAAACAGTTGCTCTGTCCTGATCTCAACCAGAACGTTTTTACAGTATGAGAGCTGAGCTATTCATGGGCCAAAGAAGCCCTCCTTTAACCTCACACACGCTTGCACACTTGTTACACTTCTTCCTATGATAAAGGACAGTTGGTGTGGGTGGGGTGGAGCGTGGGGGGCAGAGATAAGATGAACAGGAGCCTGTGGATTGCTGCAGATGCTTCGGGTTGAACTTGTTCCAGCGTTGCACGTTTGATCTGTTGCCTCAGTTAAATCTAGAGGAAGTGTCAGTCAGATGCCAGAAAATCTTCAAAGGTGTGTGGGCGACGTGAAGATCACAATGAGATTTATTTCTTTGACAGTTAAGGACGTTGTGTTGTGTTTTGCAGCACATTATGCATTGTAGCCACAAATATGCTATAGAGTTAGCATACTTGTGGCTACCATGGAGCCATGTTGTCTTTTCTCTCAGGAAACTGATACTGACCATAATTTACAAAAGTACATCCTGAAGATTTCCTTTCTGCTGTCCCCTCCCTCACTTGATTTCCGTCTAACTTCCTGTGCAATGACTATTGCTATTGCTTAGACTAAAAGTTTGTCAGATCCCTAACCCTAAGTATTGTAATTAAACCAGTAATTTGCCCTGCATCGTTTGATAGGGACTTGAATGATACCTGCTGGACAATTACAATGGATGGAAAATCCCATAGATTTACATTGAAGGACAATCCACTCTACTAATGTTCTTCTAAAAATATCACAAAACATTACTCTTATCATGTGATATTATGAAAGAATGCTTTATTCATTCTTGTTATATCTTTTCTCTCTTTTTTTTCATTCAGAAAAGCTCAAATTGAAAACGAGGGAACGTGTAGTGATCTCTGTTGAGATCTACAGTGGAGGGTTTCTCAGACTCCTCAGTGCGGTGAGTATTCACAGGACGCTTTCTTCTCTCCAGAACAAGGTACATCACGAGTGAACAGCTACAGTAATTGCTTTTGTATGTGCTTGTGTTTGTCTCGCCTCAGGCTGAATGTATCACATAGCAGAGCAGTATTCTGGACGAAACTCATGGGACTCCTTCCCCTCTTCTGGGCCGAATCGAGTACCATGGGCCCCAGGCAGCAACCGGCACTGGGCACCTCCATCCAGGTCATCCATCCTCCACACACATTTAGAAGCGTAGCATCTGTTAATTGAACAGTTTTATTGTGCATATCTTACCGCTGTTAAATCATCAGTTCTTCTGTTTTCAGGTGCAGTGGAGGGAACTATCAATCCCCATCCCAAAACTACACAGCAGGAAGAAGCTACCCAAATAAAGCTTATAGCCACAGGTTAGTCGTTCTTTTCTGCTCTAATAGTACTGAAATCCCAATGATAAAGCAGTGACTGTATTGACCATTACCAGTAATGGTCAATACAGTCACTGCTTTATCACAACTGCTTCACTAGTACTTGTATGATGTGTATTTTTGGCACATACATTATAATTTAGTGAATCAATGTATTATTACGATGTACATTTTTATATTATTCTATATATATTTTTATGTCTTTTTATATTTTGTATATTTTTATTTTCATGTTATATTTTACAATAAAAATGTAATAAAATAATTATTTTACAGTTTGAATGTTATATTATTTAATATATATAACATAAATATATACTATTAAAACTATTGTTTGTTATACATTTACTATATATATTATATAAATAATAATTTGTAATAAAAATGTATATATTAGTGTTTTTATACCACTTTTTATACCTCTACTTATGTTACTATTTATGTTGCAAGTATGTTACTACCATGCCATCCAGGTGTTTTAATGTACGTTTTCAGTGTACGGTGATTTGACACGCACAATATTGCATGCTATATGTTACAGATAATATGTAAATTTGCCATATTAACACTACTGTGTAACATTCATGGATAGTATTCCTCTTTATTTACAAACAGACCTCCAGGTTTCATCAGGGACAGGTCCCACACACACCCCAGAGACAGAGGCATCGGAAAAGAGCAAAGGGCCCCGAGGGGCTGCGGACCAACACAGAGCCAGCACCATAATCCAGTGCGCCCCACCCTAAACTACAGCTCAGGGTGTGGAGGACACCTCTCTAGCAGCAACAATCACAGCAGTCAGCCACACAGAGTGAGGGCATCCAAAATTCTAGAGATACAGTGCTATCAAAGATGAGCTAAACACAAAAGAACTCTTAATATCCTGAATGACTTGATGCTATTTCCTGTTTCAGTATGGGGGTCCACAACAGCCACAGCGTTCCACTGGGCGTCCCCCACAGACCCAGGGAGACAAATGGACACAGTCAGCTCAGTCCAGGACATTCCAAGGGCCCTCTCTCAAACGTCCAGCACCTCCTCAAAATATGTCACCACCACTCCGGGATCCATCCCCTTCACGAGACGACTGTCCCAGCAAGAGGAGCAGGAGCATCAGTTCACATCAGGTCAGTCATGTTCTTTTCTTTGTTGAAAATGAATGTGCAAAGACAACTACTATTTACATGTACAATTTTTATTAATTTTTTTTTTTTTTTTCTGTTAGTTTTTGGTTATAAAGTGATATGTCAGTCAAAAAGATTTGGTCATAGAGAGGCAGTAGTCCTCAAGCACCATCTGCTGGTCAGAATGAGAACACCCTTAAGTGATAATGCATGACACTTCAATTCTGCAGAATTTCCACCTGAGAGAGAAATATTTCATCAACCGTCCCCTCCATCACATCCACCTCGGCCATGGAGCCCAGCATACAAAAGCTCAATGCCCTGGAGCCTGTCCGAGAAGAGGTCCTCCCCTCTCGATTTCAGGTAGACCAGTAGTCTCACCTGTATTTTTTGAGTAATTGATTTTCTGTATATGCCTGGAAGGAAAGTTTATAACTCTATACACTTTATAACTTCAATACACATTAACAGGCACAATATTGCATGCTATATGTTACAGATAATATGTAAATTTGCCATATTAACACTACTGTGTAACATTCATGGATAGTATTCCTCTTTATTTACAAACAGACCTCCAGGTTTCATCAGGGACAGGTCCCACACACACCCCAGAGACAGAGGCATCGGAAAAGAGCAAAGGGCCCCGAGGGGCTGCGGACCAACACAGAGCCAGCACCATAATCCAGTGCGCCCCACCCTAAACTACAGCTCAGGGTGTGGAGGACACCTCTCTAGCAGCAACAATCACAGCAGTCAGCCACACAGAGTGAGGGCATCCAAAATTCTAGAGATACAGTGCTATCAAAGATGAGCTAAACACAAAAGAACTCTTAATATCCTGAATGACTTGATGCTATTTCCTGTTTCAGTATGGGGGTCCACAACAGCAACAGCGTTCCACTGGGCGTCCCCCACAGACCCAGGGAGACAAATGGACACAGTCAGCTCAGTCCAGGACATTCCAAGGGCCCTCTCTCAAACGTCCAGCACCTCCTCAAAATATGTCACCACCACTCCGGGATCCATCCCCTTCACGAGACGACTGTCCCAGCAAGAGGAGCAGGAGCATCAGTTCACATCAGGTCAGTCATGTTCTTTTCTTTGTTGAAAATGAATGTGCAAAGACAACTACTATTTACATGTACAATTTTTATTAATTTTTTTTTTTTTTTTCTGTTAGTTTTTGGTTATAAAGTGATATGTCAGTCAAAAAGATTTGGTCATAGAGAGGCAGTAGTCCTCAAGCACCATCTGCTGGTCAGAATGAGAACACCCTTAAGTGATAATGCATGACACTTCAATTCTGCAGAATTTCCACCTGAGAGAGAAATATTTCATCAACCGTCCCCCTCCATCACATCCACCTCGGCCATGGAGCCCAGCATACAAAAGCTCAATGCCCTGGAGCCTGTCCGAGAAGAGGTCCTCCCCCTCTCGATTTCAGGTAGACCAGTAGTCTCACCTGTATTTTTTGAGTAATTGATTTTCTGTATATGCCTGGAAGGAAAGTTTATAACTCTATACACTTTATAACTTCAATACACATTAACAGGCCTAATCACATACTTCTTTGCTTTAAATATGTAATTTACAATTATATACTGTGTATTGCTCACGATCATCCTTCTTTCACTTATTTAAAAGGAGTCCAGTCATTCCGTCATGAGAGATCACAGACCATATTCCATACCATCACCACCCACCAGTGCTCCAAGCCAGGGCCTCCACAGCAAGAAACCCACCAAACAGGGGCAACCCCATCATCCGGTCCGAGATCATCCAGGCCCCCATCCCCGTGGGGCCAAAGTGGGCTGGGATAGCCCATCACCAGCAAACCTCACCAGTGTGCCTTACAGTCAGCAGCACCAGCTCCCTCCTCCACAGAGGCACACCGGCCCCTTCAGCAGCCCAGCCACCTCAGTACCTCAGCCCAGATACAACACAGCACAGCCTGGCTGGAAAACACAGAGCCGCTCGGGAAAACATGGCAGTAGTGTGAGTAAACCAAGAAAGAATTTTCATTTCTGGGTCAACTATTCCTTTCAATATAATGCCCAATGTTCAAAGAACTAGTCTCAGCCTCAGACAACACACCCACAGACTGTATAAGTGGGCGTTCTCGGCCGGAATAAGCTCCAAGACTTATTATCAGTAGTCAAAAGTCTGGCAACACAAGGCTATCAATTAAATACCAAGTCCATATAAATTATCAGTAAAAGCCAAACATTACATTTCAGAAAGCAATTCACATATATCGTGCTGCTCTTTTGTATTAGTATAAACTTGTGAAATGTTTGGGCATTTGTTTCTCTACAGGAGACGGGGCGTACCACCTCTGGCCTGGAATCTCAAGAGTCTGTGGGTGGGGACAGAAAACGGCCAAGCGCATCTAAACATATTAGCCGCCAACGGAGTCCTATCCAGTCATACAGCAGTGCAGAGGGTAGAGTTACAGATTGTTCAGAATGGAGGAGCCCAGAGACTGGGTTAAAGAAACACAATCAGAGAGACTCAGACTCCCCTTCTGAACCCAGCGCTCAAACCTCAGACAGAGGTCAGAGGGCACAGAAGTCAGAAATGAAGAAGAGCAGGCACTCTAAACACCAGACTGGATTCAAATCCACCCACAAGAGCTCCCTCAGCAAGCTGGAGACTGAACTCTTGAAACACATTCAGGCCAAGAGGAGGCACAAGGAGCGTTCAAGGAGGAAGGAGAAAAAGAAGGAAGGAGAGCTGTTAGACACAAGAGAACAGATGGAGAAAAAAATGGAGGACAGGAAAAAGAAAAAGATGAGGGATGGAAGAAAGGGGCATGATAAGAAGAACATACGCCAAAATGGCCGACAGTTGGGACAGATAACAAGAAGAGCAAAGGAGGAGAGGAAAAAAGGGATGCATGAAGACAGGAAGAGTGAGACGCCTTCGAAATCAGCATCTCCCAATTTAGGAAGATTGTATCCCAGTGATTCTGAACGTCTCCTGGATGACCTACTGTTTGAGCCACTTCATCTCTATCACAGAGAGGAAGAGTTCTCTAGACATACCTCAGGGTTCATCCCACCTTCTTCATCTCCTCCTGTCAGTAATAACCATTTTTCTCCATTCCAGTCAACCCCTGAAGCCAATACTAAAGCCTTAGAGGTTGATGACCAATCAGAATCTTCTGAGCCTGAACATGTAGACACTAGCGATGATGATAGTGTAGAGGCCCATGATGTTAACAGGTCCAAACTTACTCTTCCCGATAAGCAGAGGAGTTATGAAGAAGAACCCATCAGAAGCAAAGAGGGTGTTTTAGGGTTGCATAGTGCCCCAGACCTCCTTCCTGCTCACTGCACCTATAGTGAGGAGCTCCTAAGGCTGGACCCACCAACAAGCCCACCTGTTCTGAGCTGGCAGGGCTCTCCAGTGTCGGACTTAGGTGATGATGATGAGGAAGGTAAAGAGGGAGATATGATTAGAGTTTTGAGGAGGCCCGTGCTACAACCGAGTCCAACACACTCATCTCCACTAAGAGACCCAGTTGAGATCAACCCTGGAGTCGACTACTGCCATAATGACCTGGCCAAATTGTACGGCCTTCCTGAGTCCTCTAAAGCAATGGACACTGAGGAAGAAGATGACGAAAAGAGAGAAGGAGAGCAGAAAGATGGTAGTCCTGATGCATCAAACAGCTCTGAGCCCAACAAACCACACTTGCACCAAATGGACACATTCAAATCAGCAACCTCAGCGATGGGCAGTCATAGATACACTTACAGGGGTGGGCCATTTGGTCGGCCACCCCCTAGTGCATTAGTTGGGGTAAAATACTCATCATCTCTGTCCTTGGGTCCTGAGATCTACCCTCCAGACCAGCATAGTCCACCTGCCACATCTCCAATCACAGAAATCCCAGATCATGTAACACCTCCACTGATCCAGCCTGCAGAGAAGGACAAAGAGAGTGAAACAGAGGAAGAAAGAATGGAAACCAATGCAAAAGAGGAAGAAATAGAAGAAGAAGGGGAGAAAATGGAGGTGCAGAAGATGGATGAACAAATGGAGATCAAAGTAGCTGAATCAGCTAAAGACCCAACCTGCACTTCACTGGAAGAGAACGAACCTGTAATGTCTCCCGCCACCCTGCAGGCTAAACTAGTACAAAGCTGCGAGCTACTGCTCAATCAAAACTCCAGCCCTCTGTCAAAGGCTATGAAAGTCAGTGGGTCCACGTCTACTGAGAGAGAAAAGGAACAAGACAGGGCCAGACAGAAAGATCAAGTGAGGTCTCCAAGAAAAGCTGGTCGGAAAGTAAAAGTAGAAGATCCTGAAAAGAGTAATGGAGGAGAGAATAAAAAGGAAAAAGTGAAGGATGAGACCGAGACAAAGGATTCATCTTCTGAAGGTTTAAATGAGCACTTGGTGGAAATCAAGAACAAACAGATTGTCCCAGAAAACCAAAAAATTGTCTTCAAAGATGGAGAAACAGAATCTAAAGAAGTCGAGAGAGAAAAAGAGACAGACGTTACAAAAGAGACCACGAAAGAAGACACACTAAAGGCTGATGCATCTGCCACAGCATCATCTACATCTGACACAACCAACACACAAACCTCTGTTATCGTGACACCCTCCAGCAGACCTCTGCTGCTGGCCCGGGTCAATCTCCTTAATCTGCAGGAGTTGTCCAAAATTCCCTTGAAAGAACTGAGGATCCGTTTGGTCAGGGTTGAGAGCGGAAGTCGGCAGACTTTCATTGCCTCAGAGATCGATCAGAAGACCATGCCACTCAATGGCATCAACATCAAAAATTGCGCAGCTGAGGTCATACAAGCCTGCAAGTAAGTTCACATCTGACTGTAGACCTCAGATTATTCTGATGTACTTAATAGTTATTAGCGGTGTTTGCTAAGGCTAAATGGCTATAAAGCTAAAGGCTAAATCCATGGACTGACATGGAAGGCACCTGATCCATATCTAAAAACAGACTCAAATAGAGTTGGAGGTGTACTCTTTTAACTTGGGCCAGTAATCAACCACCTAGCGACCACCCAGAACACCTTAGTAATGCATACAATTGTGCTAAACGAACCACTTAGGAACCACACGGCACTACCCTATCACCTATTCACAGCACCCTAGCATCATGACAGTGTTTAATGCTCTAAACTTATTATTATTATGACTTTGATGGGGAATGTGAACCATGCCTTACTTTAGTTTTATTCTGTTCTTCCTTTCTCTGCATTTACACATACACCCTTTCTGTTTCTGTGACAGAGGGGCAAACGTCAAGAGCAAGTTTCGGGAGTCATACCTGCTTCCAGAGTTTTCAGTGAAACCTGACCTGTCCACCCAGACTCCAATTCCCAGAGAGAAACTGAACCCTCCAACACCGAGCATTTATGTGAGTTGAGGCCAATCAGTTCATAAGGCATTTATATTATATAATTATATGCTCTGTCAGACATTAGTTTATATGGATACATTAGAGGTCTTTATCGTTGTTGTAATGATAAACAATAGCCATTTAACTTGCCTGATTGATGTCTGTTACTCTGACTTTGTGTTTGTGTTTTTATATTTGTAGCTAGAGAGTAAAAGAGATGCATTTTCTCCGGTGCTGCTGCAATTCTGCACAGACCCTAAAAATGCTGTTACTGTCATCAGAGGACTGGCTGGATCCCTCCGTCTCAGTGAGAAAATACAACACACACATTACGTCTACATTAATACGAAAACATTTAAAAACGTTTTCCAAAAGTTTGCCCATCCACACTTAAATGTCAAAAAACACTAAAATAATTTTATTGCACACACGTAAAATGTAATAAAGGCTTGGTGAGATAGTAATAAAAGAAGTAATATAAAAGTAATATAAAAAGATATACAATATAAATTTGAGATATAAAATAAATTTCTCATGCTATTATTCTGCCATGGTCAGTTTATTAGCAAAAAATCCCATCACTTATTGGTGTGTCAAGTGCGCACTCCATTATTCCATGTATGGTCTAAAATGCAATTGTCCTCTGTTTTGCTGCAGTGCAGCAGTTGTGGGTTAATTTTCTCTGATCTTTGCTGGAATGTAATATGAACAAAAATAGTGCTAAGTAACAAATATCCTATCATTTGCAACACTATGAAAGTGAATACCATATATTAAGCACATACCACTATAAACATAGATATCTATCGTTTCAATATGTGTTATATGACTAAACATGTCATCGTTTTCAAAAAGCTCGGTTTTCGCAGGACAAAAACACTGTCTTTGTCAAATTCGAAAATGAATGTTTCTGGTTTAGTGTGACATTGTTGTCTTTCTGGTAGATCTGGGTCTGTTCTCCACTAAATCCCTGGTGGAGGCCAACTCAGAGCATTCGGTGGAGGTGAGGACTCAGGTGCAGCAGCCAGCGGACGAGAACTGGAACCATTCAGGATCCGCCCAGACCTGGCCCTGTGAAAGCAGCAGATCTCACACCACCATCGCTAAATACGCACAGTACCAAGCATCCAGTTTCCAGGAGAGCTTACAGGTAGAAATTGTTACCAATGAGTGCCTCAGCTCAGTGGGATCAGAAATCAACTCTATCCCACGCTTAACTGGAGTTACATCCAAGTCTCAACGGGAAACACTCTGGTGACAGCATAACAGTCTGTCTCACCCAGTAAAGTCATTAAATGAAATAAAAAAAAAAAAAAAAATATTACGTGAAATGTCCCTTCTCCTCCCTCTCAGGACAAGGGTATTGCAGTTTGATGATGCTGAGGGTCCAGGCAATCACCTGGAAGTTTTAGGTACACAGTGACACACACACTCAGAATGAAATTTAAGAAAGTGATAGTTATTTGTATTTTTAGGAGGAGAAAGACAGTGAAGATGAGGATGAAGAAGACAAATCAGGGGAAAAAACTGAGACAAAATCCAACTCCCAAGGAAACACTGACACTTCTACCATCACATCCAGGTAAAGTTAAAAAATAATGTTTAAACTATCATATAACAATACATATAGATTGCTATTACCAGGCCCAGATTGAATTTTATTTATTTATAACAATTTTTTTTTTTTAAATGCTATCTCTGAAAAATTTCTTTTTTTAACAGCTTAGAGCAGAAAGCCATTGGAAAAATCATTAAATTTGGAACCAACATTGACTTGTCAGACTCAAAACGGTGAGAGATGTTCACTTTGATATGACTGTGACATTTTTTGACAATCATCCATAAAATAATGTTGGACAGGGAGACTATGAGTGTCATGCGCAACAGACTTCCTTATTCTATAATATAGGTCTCATTGCTTCCAGTTCAAGTTTTTTGTATGTGGAGCTATTTAACTCAAAATGCCTTCTGAGGAGATACCAAAGATGATAATATCCGATGTCATTAGTATGTAGATTGATTTTTTTTTTTTTTATTCTTTTAATTAACATTTGGATATTAAAATGTAATAAAACTTCAACAATAACAACAATTAGCTAGGTTAGCTGATTACCTTAAAACTCCATAAATATTGCCATCAGTTCGTACTGCTATTAACACTTCCTCCAACAAGCGATGAGACCTGTTTTCTGGTTTGGTTGGTTGACGTTCAATATATACCCCATTCACTGTGCTTTCATGAGTGTCATTACTTGCATAGGTGTGAGTAAAGGACTGTGGGGTCTTGTCTTCAGGTGGAAGCTGCAGCTGCAGGAGCTGTTGAAGTTGCCTGCGTTCATGCGTGTGTCCTCCAGCGCAAACATGCTAAGTCACGTTGGCCACACTATACTGGGCATGAACACAGTCCAGCTTTATATGAAGGTCCCTGGCAGCCGCACACCAGGTCAGTGTGCACACACAAAGTATTTGTCCATTTGAGTCTTCTCTAACCCTCACTAGCTTTCTTTGATTTGAAAAAAGACATTATTGAATTCATGAAGTTGTTTTCCTTGTGGATTTTTAATTTTTTGTCAGGTTTTACTGCCTTTCAGAAGTTTGGTCTCCTTCAGAATAACAAAACTTTTCACACTCTCTCTAACACACAGTATTATCATAGATAAACATGTTTAACTTAATTGGATTTTTTTTAAATAGGCTTCATTATCATCATACAAATTTTAATTTATGATATTTTGATATTTATGAATGCATGTATGTATGCCTTATTTTCCAAATAAAAATGCTAATATTTTTTGTAAAATGTAACCTGGACAAAATTTACTTACATTTGGCTTCATTTTTCTTTATGATAAATAGAATTTATAGATAGTTATATTTTTGTCAAATGTTACCTGGAGATGTTAACAGTAAAATAAAATAAAATATTGAAATGTATGATATGATTTTTTTCCATTTATTTTTCTGAATAGAATTTGTAAAATGTGACAATGTGTCAAATAAAATGTTATTTTATTTTTATTTTAACCAAAGTATTTATTTTAATTATATTACGTAGACTTTGTTAAATGTGACTTAAACATGTTTAAAATAAAGCAACAAAAGAAAACCTTTTTAAACACTGAATGTCTGATTTCCTCTCTCTAGGACATCAGGAAAATAATAACTTCTGTTCAGTGAACATCAATATTGGACCTGGAGACTGTGAGTGGTTTGCCGTCCATGAACACTACTGGAAAGCCATCAGTGACTTGTGCGAAAAGTAAGCTTTGGATCACACATGGAAGTTATTTTCATGGCTTAGCATGATGACAAATGCGATTAAATATAAAACAATGTCTTCTGTGTGTTAGGCACAGTGTGGACTATCTGACAGGCTCGTGGTGGCCGGTTCTAGAGGACCTGTACCGTTCAAACATCCCAGTGTACCGTTTCATTCAGAGACCCGGTGACCTGGTGTGGATCAACGCTGGCACTGTGCATTGGGTCCAGGCCGTGGGCTGGTGCAACAACATTGCCTGGAACGTTGGCCCTTTAAATGGTGAGTCTATAGTGTAACAATAGGGGGCGCCAAAGACATCCATTTACTGTAAATATATTTGGCACTTGCTTCATGCCTTTTGTCTTTCCAGCCTATCAATACCAGCTGGCTCTTGAACGCTTTGAGTGGAATGAGATCAAGAAAGTCAAATCAATCGTCCCCATGATTCATGTGTCCTGGAATGTCGCCCGCACAATCAAGATCACAGACCCGAACACATTCAAGATGATCAAGTGAGTGCAGCGTTGCATGATTTGTGTCACTGAGACCTACTTTAAATGATTTTATAGTTCCATCTCCTTCTTGTCTTGTCTTTCAGACATTGTCTTCTCCAGTCCATCAAACACATTCAGATTTTGAGGGATCAGCTGGTGTCTGCAGGGAAGAAGATCTCCTATCAGAACAGGGTGAAGGATGAGCCAGCGTACTACTGCAACGAGTGCGACGTGAGGACCACCAACACTCAACACATTGATGGCAAATAATATTCTGTCATGAGATGTTCGTTGATGTATGTGACTGTGTGCGTGTGTGAACAGGTGGAGGTGTTTAACCTGCTGTTTGTGACCAGTGAGAGCAGCAGTAGGAAGACGTATGTGGTTCACTGTGAGGACTGCGCTCGGGAGCAGAGCCCCGGTCTGAGCGGGGTGGTGGTGCTGGAGCAGTACCGCATCAGTGAGCTCATGAACACATATGATAACTTCACCCTGGTAAGACAACACTCTGCTACACACTAATGTCAAAATGTAACATGTAATATTTTATTTTACTTTCTCTTTTCGGTATGCTAGAGTTTATAATTTTGTGAAATGTGACCTGAACATTAAAATAAAAAATTATATAAAATGAGAATAAAAGAAAATATGCAATGATATTTCTAACAATATTTCATTTTTATTTCGTTTTTAAAAAATAAGCATCATTTTGATTATGAAAAATAGAATGTATAATTTTTTTTTGTAAATTGTGACCTGGACATGTTTAAATAAAATAAAAAATATTTATTATCATTACATTTTATTTATTTATTTTTAAAATAGTTTTCATTTTCTAAATGCAAATAATAATTATTACAATATTTTTGTGAATAGTGATCTGGACGTTTAAAATAAAATATGTAATATGTAATATATATTATTTATTATTTATATTAGATGTTTGTTTTTTTAAATAGGCTTGATTGTATTATGCTAAGTAGAATTCATAAAATGTGACCTTGATATGTTTAAAATAATAAATAACAAACAATAACAAAAGTAATGATATTTTTTCTTTTCTTTCTTTTTTAAATAGGCATCATTTTCAATATGCAAATTAGAATGTGTATTTTTTTTTTAAATATTAACTGGACATTTTTTTTTTTTAAACAATAGGCAATGCTGTTTTTATTTTCATTTTTTAAAAATAGGCTTAATTTATAGTATGCAATATAGAATATATAATATTTTTGTGAAATGTGAACAGTATGTTTAAAATAAAATAGCAATATGTTATGCTATTTTTTATTTTATTTTATTTATTTTTATATACTTCATTTTCAGAATGCGTAATATAATTTATAATATGAAATGTGAGCTGGGCATGTTATGTAATTTTTTTTCTTAAACAGGCTTGATTATGCTTTGTGAACTGTGACCTTGACATGTTTAAAATAAAATAAAACTAAAATCCAAATAAATAAAGATTTTATTTAAAAAATAGGCTTAATTTCCATTATGCAAAATAGAATTTATTGTATTTTTTAGTGAAATGTTTCCAAGTAAAATAATCCATCAAGGACATCATCATTGACCACCATGACTCTGTATGTCCATTTTAAATTATTTTGACAGCAGTTGTAATGCATGAGTTTTCTCTTCCCAGGCCCCAGTCCCGTGCTGTAGGTGAACCTGATGTCTGAAACTACACAGCCATAACCAAATCTCCCACCCTCCTGCCCCAAAGCAGCGGCACAAACCTTACGTTCTCCTTTTTTTCTTTTTCTTTTTTCTTTACCAAAACCACTACTGCAGACTTACAGAACAGCCAATCAAATCGCTGTTTACTTCACATTGTTTACAATACTATCAGCCGATGTCTCTCCAGCGCAGTCGTCTTCCCCTCAGCCAGCTACTGATGGGACATCTGATAGTTCTCACGCTCCTGATTGCAGATCGATTAGAGTGGTGCTACATCATTGGACTTGGCTATCAGGTCACTCATCCACAATGGATAACTGCTGTGATTCCTTTTTTAAAAATTGTCAACTTGCCGAACATGTGCATTAATTCAGGTACTGATGTAGTTTACGTTTTTTATGCAAATGGAAGACGATTTCACCAGTCCAGTTTGTCTCTGGTTTATCTGAGTAAGTGGTGCTTTGATACAAACGTATATAACAGCAGAGGATTCATTTCTCTTGGAGCTGATGACCATTGCAGTGGCATTAAGTTTTTTTCTGTTGTTTCGGTCGTGTCATATTTACTAGAAGTCAGACCTTTGTAAATGGTATTTGCATATTTGACTGGGTGCTATTTTGTTTTTTAAGTTGTTAGGTTTTAAGGTTTTCGGAAAGGAAAAAAACAACTTTTTTAACAGTCTAGACTAAGACCATTTGGGCCTTGTGGTATGCATTTAGACAAAAGATGATTTCCTGGTATTTGATTAAATAAATAATAACATTTTTTAGAGCATTAAAATATCACGTGCGGTACAGTATATGTAACAGTTATTCCAAAAAATACGGGTTTAATCTCAAACGTATTTGATTGCATTTGTCTGGAAAACCTTGTGTGTGTGTTACGTGAATCTTTTTTGTACAACTCAAAAAAACAAAAAAAACAAAAAATCATTCCTGCAAACTTGTGGCTTTTGATGCATTTCTCAGTCTGATCGACTCCTTTAATTCGATTTTCTTATTTTTGGAATCATAACTGAATTAATCTTTGTTGGTTTTGTTTTTTATTTATTTATTTACTTGTCTTTTCCTTTTGTATTTATTGATCGTTCGTGATGCTTCTCTTTTCTGACATGCGTATTTTGTAAATCTTTCTGTTGTGCTGATGTGGTGAGGCTTACGGGGGAACGTCTGATTCAAAATGGTGCTGATCCCCCATCCTCCCGGGTCTCTCTCTGTCTGTATAAATGATCTGTAGGTTTGAAAACATGAATTTAATCTCACAAGTTGGTGCTTAGAACAGAGTCAGTACACTTTTATGAACTGAATGTCTTTGTACTGTATATTTAACACATTAAATTTGTTTGCTTTACTTGAGGTACAGGATATTGTGACGCGTGTATGATTCCAGTCATCCTAGCTGTTATGATAATTATGACCTTTCTGATTTGTATCATTATTGATGAATTGCAGATCGTTGAGTTTTCAGATTTGCGTTCCATCGATACCTCTCGGACTTTGTTTTCAGGTTCGTTGCCATTTTTTTGTTTGTTTTACTGTATAAAAAAAAAAAGAAAGAAAAGATTAAATGAAAAAAAAAAAAAAAAGCAAAGGAAAACATTAAGGAACTGAGCCAGACTTGTCTAAAACATTTTGTGATTTTTGTGTGTTATACCTGATATAATTCTAACTATAAAAAAAAAATAAAACATTCTGATAAATTCCCATGTGTTTACGTGTAAGTTATTTCTGGATCGCGAGTGGAAGCGTATTAGAGGAAGGCTACAGATTCACAGTCTCCTGTCTGTCTGCGAGTGGAAGCGGAGGCCTGCAGAGGTCATGGGACAGGAGTAATGTTTCGCTGACACCTCAGCGCTCTCTGCGGACTTTACTGCGGAAATCCTGGCTCCAAGGACAGGAAGACGGGTTTTCCTCTTTTATGACTGTCAGGATATATCTCGTTTTTCACCATCCCTCCACACTTAACTTGTATATTTCACCAGCACCCTTTTTATCTCCCTTTCCATATCGCCACTGCTGTGAATAAATAAATAAACAATGGTAAATGGTAAAGTCATTATCCTGTTTTCACTCGTTAACTCTGTATCTTATCCAGTTCACTCTATCACAGTCATTCTCAACTGGTGGTTCATGACCTGAAAAGGTTTATCAGTTCTGATACAATCACAGACAGCTGTGAATAAAATTATGCTAAATCCAAATAATTACATGCGAATAACCATACGATGGTGCATAGTTTGGACATCAAAATAAATAGGCTTCAAAAGGAAAGAGAAAATTATATAATATTATATTATATTATATTATATTTTACTAATATTATATTATAGTTTGGACAGCAAAATAAATAGGCTTCAAAAGGAAAGAGAAAATTATATATTATATTATATTATATCATATATTATATCATATATTATATTATATTATATTATATTATATTATATTATATTATATTATATTATATTATATTATATTATATTATATATTGGTTTAATATCTCTCAGGACATGTCGGAGCAGTCAAGACAAATGATTTAAATTATATTATATAATATTATCCATGAAAAATTACATTTATTCATATATGAGTGTCAAAGGAATGTCCATATGGCAGTAAGTAATAATAAATAAAATAAATAATTTTGTGGTTAACAAACATGTGTTCAGTATAATATAATATAATATAATATAATATAATATAATATAATATAATATAATATAATATAATATAATATAATATAATATAATATAATATAATATAATATAATATAAATCATATGCAGATATATATATTTTTTATTTTAATAACATTTTGGTCACACTTTATTTCCAATTCTCGCTATTAACAAACCATTAACTACGACTTCTGCCTTAAACTTTTAATTTGCTGCTTATTAATAGTTAGTAAGGCAGTTGTTAAGTTTAGGGTTATGGTCATGCAGAATATGTGCTTTATAAGCACTAATAATCAACCAATATGTTATTTAAAGGCATGCTAATAAGCAACTAGTTAAAAGTGAGAATTGTTCTCTAAAGGGTTACCAACATTATTTGCCACAATTTCAGTATTTAATTTTGGATCCTGAAACAAAAACCTCCAGTATCTCATTCAAAAACAGCCAATCTACATCACGTATGCTGAAATCTCAAAAAAAAAAAAAAACATCCCAACAGCCCCCTGTGCCCTGACAGCTCTGACACATCCTGAGAGATATTAAACAGGCATCAACTCCCCCGCTGTAGCTGCAGCCAAATGTTTTAGAGGGTCCTTAGTGATACAGACCTACATAAAGCTTTTAGTAACTCTTATATACAGTATTTCATATTTTTGTAACTCAAGAGAGAAAGCCTTCTTGATCTCTTTCTGTGCCACTGGGAGTTACTTTCAGATTTCAGTTTTTTTTTATATGCCTCTTAATCATGTTATGTATTTTCCTCAGGACATCTGAGTTCTTCTATTGTGCTTGAGATGTCTGGTTTTCTAAGACTGTGATGAAAATACAGAGCTTGTGATGTAAGAACCAGGGTTATGTAACGGGCAGAGTTTTTTCTTTTGAAAGTGAACCAAGTCACTCATTCAAGCTGTCCATTTACTCACAACACCAACTACTGCGTTACTCAGAAATATGTTCTTTAGGTTTGCTTTCAGGAACTTTTATAGTTAAACTATGAAATGTCAGTTTTGCATGACATGCCTCTAAAGATCTTTTCAATGGTCTCAAATGTACCAAAAAAAAAAAAAAACCTGTCACAACATAAGAAATGAAAGTGTGTAGAAAGGGAGTAGAGTGTGTAGCTCCAAAGGGAGTCCAGGTCATCCATCTTATTGGGCAAAAAAATCTCCTGGATAAGACTACACCCCCACTACCCAACACCCCACAATCCTAAATGCCCCAGCCAGAGCAGCGGGAGGCCAGAAAGAGAAGTGGGAGCGGAGAGATATAACCGAGATACCAAGGCAGGACATCTTCGTCAAAGGAAGGAAAGAGCGGAGCAGGAAAGGAGGAAGAGAAAGGGCTGAAATAGAGGAGTGAGTGTTCCACGGAGTTCAGTTTCACACAGAGCCAGTGGAGATTCTACAGGTGGACATGAAAACTAGATGAATAAAACGTAAGAATTATAGACTGGAATAATCATCTCAGCCATTGTGAAGGATTCAGTTGGGAAAGGAAATTATATAACAAGTAAAGGAAATTTTTCTGCAGGAGGAAAGGTGGTGTTTGAGGGAACGGACGACCAACTTTATTACTCTAATGTAAGTATAGAAAATTTTAGACTTTGGATTGGGTTTGAACTTATGTAAATAACACTGTTTCATGTAAATGCCTTGTAGGGTTTTACTTTATATCAAAACGTCCACAAAAAAAAAAAAATTAATTAATTAATTAATTTAAAAAAAAATAATAATAATATATATATTTAAAATCATATTAGAATGATTTCTGAAGGATCATGTGACACTGAAGACTGGAGTAATGATGCTGAAAATTCAGCTTTGCATCACAGGAATAAATTACATTTTTAAATATATTAAAATATAATTATTTTTATAGTACCGTAATAATATTTCACAATACTGCATTTGTAATCAAATAATTAGAGATTCTTTCAAAAAGATTTTTAAATCCTAATTATTTGAAACTTTTGTCAGTATTTAAATATGCACATATAAACTGTGGCCTTTAAATCATACAGGCCTTGAATAAATAGATAGCAAAGGTCTTTCAGTATGAAGCAATAAGGCCTGGTATCTTGGACCAAGATTAAATATATTCTTATTTTTCAATTCACCAGTGATAAACACTGTTTGAACTTATTTCATAGTTTAGTTCAGTTTGGGCTTTGTTCTGCTATATATACTGACCTTAATTCCCTAAAGACTGTCTATGTCCTGTCAAAACCCCCCTTTATATATTTGTATATTTTGTGGAATTTCCTGATATTCTGAACCTTGAATCAGAATGTAAAATTAGTCATGGTGGTGATTTAATCTTGGCAAATGTACAAATGTTTGCACTACTCACACTAATGAAAACATATAAACACTTAAAAAATGAAATAAAATGTTTCTATATTATTAAATATGTAAATTATTGAATATTAATCATATTAATATGTATATATCTAAATAAATAATCAAATAAAATGAAAATAATTTACCACTTATAATTTTATAAGTGTAAAAAAATAAATGAGTCTTTTGGTAATTATTGCCACTGAAAACTTCCTTAAGGTCACAGCAAATTGCTCCTTTAAGAATTTAAAAGGTGATTGTGTGGGAAAGGATTTTAAATCAAGGTCTTGATAACATCGGAACTATTAATGGAAGCGTGATATCATACTTGTATTCACTAAAAATTGGGCCCACTCCAAATAAACAAGGGTAAGCAGAGGACTTATTCCTAGAAAGAATAAGCAAGCATGTGACCTCTGACTTCTGAAGTCACAATCTAAAACACGTAGATGATCTGTGCTCTAACATCTGTCCTTAAACTACGCAATGTGTATTATTGATCAAAGAGACTAACCTGCATAAATCAGAGGAAATTTGATGTTTTCCTGACATTCACTTGCTTAAATGGTTCATGTGGATCTGTAACGAGCTGTTAAAGGCCATTTATGACTGTTTCTTTAGAATGTTGCTCTTTTAGGGTTCCGCTGTTTTATAGTATTTGTGGTCTGGTCAGCATTTGGGGTTTCCTGATGAGCCATTCCAAAGTTATTGTTTTGTATTTTTTTGGTCATCCTGGAGATCAGGGTGGGGTCAGTGGCTTCATTTCCTGATTCTCAGTGTTAGTTATCACCGTTTGCTTTCTCTACATTTTTACCAGACCTTTTTAAAGAAATATATAGTCCACACTTTTTAGTTTCCCACCAACAATTGGCTATATTCTTGATTTCATGTAAGTTAAGCTCAGTCAACAGCATTTGTGGCATAATGCTGATTAACACAAAAATTATTTTTTCATTTGTCTCTCTTTTTCTTAAAAAAAAAAAAAAAAAAGCATTGTGAGGATTATTTTGTCTCAATCTTTTTTTTTTTCCTAAGAACTTCTCTGTGGAAATCAACAATATGTCACAAACAGTCAGTATACTATACTGTCCACTGAGTTTAACATCTTTTGAACCTGGAATATTCATTTAATAGGCTAGGCATTTTATTGCTGTTAGCATGACTTAAAAGGCTATTTATTGCTGTTTGTGGGCAGTTTACAGAGCCAGTTCATTAGTTTGAATATTTCTTTTTTGCCAGCCAAAAACTATAATTTCATGCCTGAAAGACTGATGAACGGCAAGATGAGTCTTTCCCGTAATGGTACCTTGGAGAAACCCGTGTCCCTGCAGACCGCCACGGACCGAGGGGAGCTCGATTCCCCTCACCCGCGCCTCCATCACACCGGCTCCATCTCCTCCAGTACTCCAGCAAACGTGTCCAGCTCAGTTGTGGTGGTTCCTCCTCCGTACTCGATAGCAGGCAGTGCGGTGAACGAGTCTCCCCTGGAGCTGAGGGGCTCTCTGGACTGTTGGGCCTGTTCTGTTCTGGTAACAGCACAGAATCTGATCATCGCCGCCCTCAATGTGGGTCTGGCTGCGTTTATCTTCGGCCTCATCCTCCTGCCTTCGCTCGTCATGGTTGTTTTTGGCTTCCTCTGCCATTCAACGGTAAGTGCGTTTCTAATGTTATGTAACAAATAAGTAACGTCTTGTTACTATCCAATCCTAATTAACCTAATTCACTTGACCGATTTGCCAGTTCCTGCTTGTACATTACATGTTTAAAAAAAAAAAAAAAGATTTGAGGTTTGGTACAAAAGTTTGTTGTCGGATTTTTAACGTTTTTGAAAGAAGTTCTGAAAGAAGTGCCTTTATTTCAATTTAAAAGAACTGTTTTCTATTTCTAATATATATACTTTTTTTTTTTTTTTTTTCTGTGATGGAAAAGCTGAATTTTCAGCACTTTAGTCTTCGTGTCACGTGATCTTTGAGCTGATTTGGTGCTTAACATTTTTGTGGAAACCATGATATATTTTTCAGGATTGTTTGATGAATAGAAAGTTCATATGAACCGTATTTTTTTAAATATAAATCTTTTGTAACATTATAAATGTCTTTACTGTCCGTTTTGAGTGATTGATGTAGCAAATCAGCTCAAAAGGGAAATGTAGCCTATATAAATAATTAGCCTACAATTAATTATGATTAATTACAATTATTTATATCAGCAGCCAGTAGTGTAGCAGAATTAAATTTCCATCAACTAATCTGTTCGTCCAGCGAACATTCAGTGTAAGTTCATATCAACTCTGGATGTTTTCGTGGCCACAGAAAATACTTTGATACAGTATTAATGCATTAGAGCATGTAGCAAGGATCAAAATCGTAAAGGGACATTAATTTGCAAGGCAGAATCAGAAACTCATATAATTTGTGCACAAGAGTTTTATTAACTAAACACTAACACAAACTAGTCTAACAAACAAATGAGCATACATACACTCACGCGTACATAAAAAAGGGGAGCTAAAGTGGATGAATGAAGCCATTAGAGAAACCAGAGAATGCAGTTATGGAAAATGAGTCAGAACCACCTGAGTTAAAAACCATCAGTGCCGTTTTACAACAGGGTCTATGGCTTATACTAAACCTGTAGTATAACCTTATACTATACTAAAATGGTTTGAAGGTTTGGTGGTGTTGGAGTTCTTCAAGTTCTTCTGGGTTTGAAGGGTGATGAACTCCAAAAGATGTTATTCTGGCTCGGTGGTGATTGGGAGAGTTTTCTCCCAGATGAAGGTGATGAGAGAACTAAGAGAGACATCAGCTGAGATCCTAGGATCTTTGATGAAATGAAAGTCAAGGCCGAAAGGCCTGGCACAAACCTAGGGGTCCCGAAGAGTCCTCATCCTCCTCATCCTCTTAGGATCTAAAAGAACTGCAGACTGGCTATATGTTGGGGCCCACCGGGCACGCCCGCACTGGCTCAGGCTCTCCACATGGGCAGAAATCAGAAGATTTTGCAGAAGAAAGGGTGGAACTGTGCGTGAGCCCTTTAAAGTATGGGAAGAGTCACTCCTCTCGGGATGGGCTTGACCAATGAGAAAGCCTGAATTTCCAGGCGGGAGGTTTTATGACCGGTTCGATCATAAGCATTCATCAAACAGTATACAATACAAAAGACAATATACAAGAACAGTAATAATATACACAATGACCTGAGGATACGTGATAGGAAGGCCAAAGAAAAATCTGTCTATGAATTAATGAAAGAAGTATTTTCCAATAGCAGTATGTGTCTGTTTTAGATAGAATTGAGTAGGGGCGAAGATTCTCTCTACATACATTTAGGTCGTAAAGTTTATCTGATCTGGCTGAGGTGTCCTAGTTGCCATGGTAACCAGGGGCCTGGCGTTGTTCACATACATCCTTGCACCCAGTACGTTTATTGGGTGAGGGGTCTGTGATTATTTGTTAATCTAATGAATCATTGATTTGTTAAATCTAATGAAAAATTGTGTCAAGATTGGTCCAAATGCTACATTGAAGTGCTAATTTCTTTAAAAAAAAAAAATCTTACTCACCACAAGCTTTTGAAAGTGTATATTTATGATACCTGCTATTATATTTGGATCTTTTTCTGTGCTTGTTCTCACATACTGTGATTCCACCCCAAATTTCATCTTTCTCCCTCCAAAAGAAATTAAAACAGCTCAGATTGCTCTAGTGACATAGCACTGATGACTAACCTGCCCAGAGTTTCACAAATCACCTGGGTGAGAAGAGGAAATAAACTCTGTCACACGATCCTCTCTTTATCATTTCCCTGCGTCAGTGATCAGTTAGCTGTCTCCAGCTGAGCAGCCTCAGTCAACTCCCACTGCTTCACCATATGTGGATGTTTTTATTAATTTTCTTATCGCTGGTCAATGTAATCATACTCTTATCTGAATTGACAATATATATCAGACACAATTTTTACAGTACTTTCAGTCCTTTCCCTCCCTCTCTTGTGAAATCTTCCTAACTAACTCCTTTTCTTGCACTCCTCTCTGTCTGTTCCAAAGGTTCAGCGCCATGGTACTTCCGTCTACTGTTCAGATCTCTTGGATGATGGAGGCTGTGTGGCTTTACTGGTGGTGGGGTTCCTGCTGCTGGCTCCGCTCTTGGTTCTGGCTCTGGCCGCTTACTGTAGGATGGCACGCCACCTCCAGCTGGGCCTGTGCTTCATCCCCTACAGCCGTGCCGTCTACAAGAACCTGCCTGCATCACGTCATCAAGGCCTGGGGGGCTGCTGTGGCCAGCAGGGGGCAGGAGAGAGCGAGGGAAAGGGTAGTGTGTGGGTTTGAGCAGCCTAAAAAAAGAGCATGGTGAATTTAATGTGAATAGCCATAGCAAAAGGTCACATACAAAAACCAAATAGTGCCGATATGTCAATACAAGCAGTGCCATGTTCTCAGCAGTTTTACAAATTGTGCATTTAATTCAACATCAGAATCTTTGCAGTGCAGTGACGTTTTTTCAGTTCTTTTTAACTGGATCAACCTATAGACCATGGCCGGGGTAGCACCATATTTCATTTTTGACAGGAATGAAAACAAGGCTATGAGGGATAGAAGTACAGTGCGTTCAGTGGGTTTTACTGGGTTTAACAATATTGTTCAGCTGACAAAACATCATCAGACAAAGCTGTTTTGAAAGTTCTGAAAATTACATGAACTACACTCTTAAAAATAAAGGTTCTTTGATGCCAATAAAGAACCTTATACCATCCATGGAACCTTTTCATTTCACAAAAGGTTCTTTACAGTGGAAAAGGTTCTTTAGATTATTAAAATGTTCTTCACTCTAAGAAAAAATGGTCCTTTTAAGAACTGTTCACTGAAAGGTTCTTTGGGGAACCAAAACTGGGCATCGTTGTGAAAACCCCCTTTTGGAACCTTTATTAGGATCTTTATTCAGTGTGTGCCATTGAAAAGACAGTAAGTCTATCCCTCACAGCCTCGTTTTCATACATGATAAATTCAATATGGTGTCTAACCTAAGGCCTGTAAGATGGTGAAAAAGGGTGGACCTATTTTTAAAAATGAAATACAGATTGTTCCTTTGTAAAATGTGTTTGCATTCTTTGTATTTTAGTGATTTTTGTACATTTATCATAAGAAACTTTTTGTAAAAATGTTCTTATCACTGTTGTAAGAGCACCTCTTACTACTTAAAAAATAAATAAAACATTCCCACCATAAATGTATGAAATTTCAAAATGGTCAGCTATGTAGTCATTTTTAGTTCAGCTGATATTCTCTCATTATCTCATTACACAATCATACACACTTTTCCCATGCAATGTTGTAAATGATTTCTGTGGATCCAAACAAAATTTCAACAGTAACTAGACATTTTTTATTTTTTATTTTTACTTTTTGAAAAGAAAATAACTTGACGGTTCGAAACTTACCACAAAACTAAAATGTTGTGGGGAGTTAAAGGCATAGTTCACCCAAAAATGAAAATTCTGTCTTTAATTACTACCCTCATTTCATTCCAAACCCATAAGACATTGATTCATCTTAAGAACGCAAATTAAGATATTTTTTGATGAAATCCGAGAACTTTCTGACCCTGCATAGACAGAAACCCAACTGACACGTTCAAGGCCCAAGGGTAGCAAGGACATTGTTAAAATAGTCCATGTGACAAGTGGTTCAACTGAAATATTATGAAGCTATGAGAATACTTTTTGTGTGAATGGAAAACAAAAATAATGACGCACGCGTGTGGTGCCGCTGACACATGGTGAAGACTTGACACTGAAGAAAATAATTGTTGAATAAAGTCATTATTTTTGTTTTCTTTGCACACAAAAAGTATTCTTGTAGCTTCAAAAAATACATTTTGAACCACTGATGTCACATGGACTATTTTAAGATGTCCTTACTACCTTTCTGGGCCTTGAGCGTGTCAGTTGCATTGTTGTCTATGCAGGGTCAGAAAGCTCTCAGATTTCATCAAAAATATCATAAAGGGGTCCTATTATGCTTTTTCACTTTTTATTTTTGTCAGTGTGTAATGTGTATGTTTGGGCATAAAAAGATCTACGAAGTTACAAATCTCAAAGTTCACTCCAAAGGGAGATCCCTTTTCAAAAACTACAACGAAGGGCCCGTTTGGACTACAAAGTTGTTTTCTGGTATGCTACTTCCGATATGCTAATCCGATTTGACCGTTACTGAAACGGATTTCCAGGGGTTCTGGTCAGTTCGGATTTAGCGTAGCTTTTACACGTCCTCACGCCACGTAAAACGTAAACACGTCAGACGTTTTTGCAGAAAACATGCTGAACATCTTTGCAGAAACAAGCTTGTGTCGTTGCGAAGTGCAAGTCAAGCGGTAAAAAAAACAATATACTGCTAGTACATACCTCTTTGTGTTTTGAAAGTAGCGGAGACCAAAAAAAAAAAAAAAAGCAAAGTAGCGGAGACAGCATCACGGAATAAAGCCGCACATTCAAGCTTCCTGAGTTTCTGCCGCTGCCTCGCATGACAAAATAATACTAACGTTACAGCGCAACCGCGACGGTAAAACAACGGGCATTAATGACAGAACTTTCATGTTTGGGTGAACTATCTCTTTAAAGGAATAATTAACCCCAAAATGAAAATGTTGGCATCATTTACTCACCCTCATGTCATTCCAAATCTGTATGAGTTTCTTTATTATGTTGAATATGAAAAAATATATTTTGAAGAATGCTGGTAATCAAACAGTTGTTGGCCCCCATTGTCTTGTATAGTAGGGAAAACATACTATGCAAGTCAATGGGGGCCATCAACTGATTACAGGTTTGGAACGACATGAGGGTAAGTAAAATTATCTCGATCTCTCTCTCTCTCTCTCTCTCTCTCTCTCTCTCTCTCTCTCTCTCTCTCTATATATATATAATTATTCCTTTAAGTTGTTGCTTTTAGCATTGTTAGCTATGCAGTTGCTAAAATGTTCTGTGTAGTTGCTGATGTGCCTAATGCCCTATGGCTGTTGGTTCCCAAACACATTGTTTTTTTTTTTTTTTAATGTATGGCCAAACCCACCCCAAACTTACGCTAAATTGCATCCAAATTTTCTGATTTGACAATAAGTTAGTTTGATTTCTCAGACATCTATGTCAGTGATAGGCCTATCTATGAGACACTATACTGGCAAAAACTCCCTTGCAGCAGCTTTAATTGCCATTGGTTTATTTGTTTATTGCAGTTTATTAAGAAGGACTGCTAAGACAAATACTGAAAAAATGTACTCAGCCACTTCTGAGGTCAGGAGCTTTTGTTGTGGCTTGCAGGATTAGTTATTTAAAGCCTCAGCCGGTGGAAATTTCCCATGGCGTTCCGCGCACGCTCAATCAAAGCTTTAATACGCAACCGAGGTAACGGAACAGAAGGGCAGATAGAGTCAGTACAGCATCAGTATCCGCCGGGAATGCGACCTGATCACTGCCATAACACGATCTCTATAAGGACCAGCACGAGCGCAATCTCATGGAGCCAGAGTTTCAAACGCAGCAGATCCAACAGATCACTGGATAAGACACGCGGCGCCACTTCGTTCCTCTACAGGTAACGTTACGTTTGTCAAAGGTTGTATGACGTAGGAAAATATTATGTGTACAACTTTTTAACACGTAGGCCCTATGCATCATGCCTAAATTTTAAGTGTGCTTGACATAATAATAGCCACTCACTCTTCTATGCCCAACTATATTATTGCTACTCCAACGTGCATATTTTTATTTATCCTGCAATAAGTTATTGCTAAAGTTATTATGCTATCCTGAAATATAGGCTGTTATATATTAGGCTACTGCATATCTACTCTGCATTTCAAGAATTTATTAATGAGAATAAAATTTTACTATAAACAATGTGATTATGTCAGTGTGTTGATGCTGCTTGGTTATCATCTGGCTTTGAACTCATTTGATCTGTGGTGTATTTGTGTGCAGCGCGCCAAGTCGCTCTGTTTTGATTTTCTTAAACGAAGGATTAACCTCCCTTCGGTTGAGTTTTATGTAAGATACTTTTCATGGAACTACAAATCTATTTGCTTGAATCTATAGGCTGAAGGTATGGTGCACAATCAAAGGATCAGTGAGATATAGATATATATATATATTGCCAGTAGCCTACTAAAGCACATACTTTGTCAATTCTAAATTATGTATTAAATTTAAATAAATTATATTATAAATATTTATTTATTTACATTAATTTACTCAAATGTTCCACAGCCTGCATTTTTGTAACCCCCTGGCTATAATAATAATAATAATAATAAATATGATTACAATTACAATAAAATAATAGTAATAATATTAATATAAATAATAATATTATTATTATTATAAAAAACAATATTATTTATTACCTCTGCAGTTAGCCAGATCAAACATTTTGATGTTGTGTGAACAAACATTTAAAGAATGTGCTAGTTCAACATAGAACATTGATTTGTTCATTTTTATACATTTTTATTGACTTATTTTTGAAAAAATTCTATCTCTGGTTGCTAAATTTGGCAAAACTGGAAATACATTTACAGCACACTTTACTAACATTATTTCTTTGTAAATACAATATAGTTGTCACATATGAATCATTTTAATGATTTATACATGACAAAATAAATCATTGTTCCATTCTGCTAAATACATGTGGGTGGTTGCTAAATGCATGCTCATTATTTACTTAACAAAAGTGTCCTGTTGCTATATAGCGGTTCCCTTCCTGTAGTTAAGATTTATGTACACCGAGTCTGACTTTGTGACTGATTGTGTAGTCAGAGCTGGTTGTCCCAGCCCTCCGAAGTGGGTCAGGGAACACAACTATGTGCCCCACTCAAGTGATATAGCAGCGTTACAAGCCTCAGTCACGACTGAGGATTAATCCTCTCAGGATGAATGAGCTCTTTGTTTCTTTGAGCCATTATTAGCAATCTCCCGCTTTCACCTCTCAGCTAACGTTCCGGTCGGAGAAGTGAGATAAGCTTGAAGAAACAAACACAATGGCACTGAAAGTCCATGTTCATCGGTCAGTAGATCTTACACTTTATGTTCTCTCTCCAGACCTCTAGATTGGGTAAACCATGGGTAAGAAAGTCTTGCAGTGTTTTCCTTGGTACAAACGCTGTAAAGACCGGGGTAAAAGCAGGCTGTGCCCTCCTCCGCCTGGTAAGTCACCTTGTTTACCAAATTTTGTCCTGATATGTTGCTAATGAAGTTCTAAATCAAACTGTCTTTCAGTAGTCGACACTGAACATTAATTTCCTCTTTCTCTTTGTGTTCACAGTGCCATCTGTTGAGGTGCAACCTGGCTTCTCTCCAACAGTCTCCTGGGGTTACGACGGAGAGGAAAGCGCCGCACGTCCGTCTATTTTTCCCATAAAGCGCGAGTAATTTATCGCCACCAGATGGATGGCAATATTATCGACGCCACCTGCTGACCTCTGGGCTTCTTTCCCAGAATCCCTTGCCTTGTACCTGGCTGTAGACGTCCAGTGTAGAGGAGCATCGTAGGAGCCAACTGGACTGTTCCGTCCTGTGTAATTAAACTAAATCTTTTGTATTTAGTAAAGATGTCACAGTGTTTCCTCCGGTTCCTCCATCCTCTCGCCATACCTGGCATTCACCTGTCTTGTACTTACTGTGTTGAAATATAATCTAATGTTTTAAGGGAGACAGAGTGATGCGGACCACATGGAATGGAAAAACAGGAACTGAGCTGGATTTTATAAATACAAATGTAATATGTTTTTTGTCATGCAAATCTGATCCTGGATGTATGATTGCCCATTGTTTTTCAGAGGTTCATGAATGCATTTCAGGCAAAAGATAACATTTTGTACTAATCACTGGAATTAAAATGATCAAATTTATGTACATTTAGTAATTATGATGATATATTTTGTTTCTTATTCTCTGGTTATGTCAAAGAAGTTTAAATATTGAACAAAATTTTAAAATATATAATCATATTTCTATTGTTAATCTTTGTCTCATTTAATTAGGATAAAATGTGCTTAACTGTCATAAAAAACAATTCCCTTATTGTACAAAAAGGCTTTATTTTCTTTGTGCTTTCTTTATTCTTATTTTGGACCGGGGGTAAAATATGATCTGGACATGTTATTGACAGACTTCCCAACTATTTAAGTTTCAGTTTGAGGTTGTTTTGCTACATAAATAGATATGTAAAGGGCTAAATCAGCCATACAGTTTCAAGTATTTCAACTTTAATACTAATTAATGCAAAATAAAAAATGCAGCTATTTTGATGTGGAAATGCCCATTTTGTGCCAATGCCAAGTTTGATATTACAAGAAAATAAACAAACAAAATAATTAGATTTTATATCATACTAAACCCCAAAGAAATTATTAAATTAATGTTTACTTTGTATAACATCTATTTTTCCACCCACTATAAAAGTAATATTAGAGTTTAAAAATGATTAAGTTTATTATTATTATTAAGTTTAAAATATGGCTCAGACATGTATTTTAGTTAAATTTTTTGAGTCTGGGAATATTGATTCAGCCATAAAATACTGACTGGTGAGTATTTAAACTTTTAACTTTTAACACTACGTTATTTGTTTAACAATTGTTGTTTAATTATTTGTCTGTTCAAATAAAAGCCCTCAGACGACAACAACAACAACAGATTATAGGCTATTTAAAAATCAAAATAAATACAAAATGATAAAAAATAACAATAATATAATTCTAAGTTTATTTTAAATCAGTTGTTTGTTATTGCACCCTATTTATCATGAAAATGCAATATGAACTTGACAACACGATTCACTGCTGAATCTCATCCTCTTTAATGTAAATTGCAATGTATGGACTCTAACTACAGGTGCTGTGGATGTTTTGCCACTTCACCACTCTAAAATGTTCTATTCATAATCTTGGGATGAATATTAAACTTGTCTGGCTGGGTAGAATTACCGTCTTCCAGTGCAATTTAATTTCACTATGTAAACACAAACCCATTACCCAGACTTCAGATAAGAGATGGCAGAGTGGCCCGTTGTCGTCAGGGAGGACACAGAGAGGACAGACAGGATATAAATTCCTTGTTTACCAGACACAGGATAAGAATTAGCTTCATTGTGCCTTTGCAAGTCATTATCCGCTATAAGTAGGCCTAAGTGACGTCGATGGATGTCTCTAAAGCATCTAATGCTGCGATGATATAGGCCTATAAGAGCTTATGTTTCTTATGAGTGGATGTTTACAGGCTGCATTTATGAAGCTGACATGTTAAAGAAGTATTTTAATGGAGAGCTGCTGTAATGAATTGCTCTGTTTTGAGTCCCGAGTCTCTGTAAATATGTCAGCCACTAGATGACACTATAAACCCATGAGTTTAGTTTCAGAGAGAAACAGAAAGGCTATAGAATACTAGCAAACTGATTTCCACTCTGAGAACTTTAATAAACAGCAAGTAATATGAGTTTTAAACATCAGTATGCTAAATTGTTGCCGCATGTTACATTTTTTGAGGGCATTGAAGCATCTCAAAAATGGAAAAATGCATTTTTTTTTGTACAAATAATAATCATAGCTGATTGTATTTCTTTTGTCACATTTGTAGAAGAGTATTCCTCATAGTATGCACATAAGTGTTATTCTAATAGTATTTATTAATATTTTGAATTTGCTTTTTCACTATTTCAATTTTAATACTTAAATCTATTTATTTCAGTTAGTTTTATTTATTTTATTATTTTTTTAAATATTAACATTAAATGTAGTATTCATAAAGTAATAATATTTATTTTTCAGTTATTTATCTAATGTTTAATATAAAAATATGTACAGAATTTCATTTCATCATCATTTATATCATTCATTTCAATTCCAGATACGATTTTTAATAGTTTTAGTTGACAATCGCAACAATGAAGCAATGGTAGTAAGCTAGTCTGTACTCAGAAAGATAGAAGAAGGGAGGAGGAAAAGAAATAAAGAAGTGTTATTATTATCACATCATCAGTTTAGTATGCGCTCATGTTTTAAGTCAGTGTCGATAATGAATTCTGGACCAAAATCAGCTTTCAGTCAACAGAAAAGGCCCATCCCAATAAAACAACACAGACTAAAGTTCAATGCAATAATGTGTTATATAAATCCTGTATTAGAAGACATCATCATAAATTACAAATATATTTTGTGACATCTCTGTGTGCATATGTAGACTCGTATGAAAAATACACTATATTGCCAAAAGTATTGGGTCACCCCCTTCTAATGAACAGGTTTGACTACTTTAGTAATTTCCATGAGTACAAATCTTAATGTTTAAGCATATAATGATATTCTAGGGAATTGTGTGCTTCTAATTTTAAAGCAATAGTTTGGACAGGACCCTTTTCTATTCTAACATGACAATGCCTCTGTGTATAAGGCAAGGTTCAAAAAGAAATTATTGATTTAGTCAGTGTGGAAGAACTTGACTGGTCTGCAGAAAGCCAAGTCCTAATCCAAGCTGATTATGCAGATCTTAAGCCAAAAACTCTTTACCAAATACCAGTGACTTGTACATATGGGTACAGTCATTTTAGACACTTCCAAAACTGTTGCAACAGAGATGGAAATACAATTTTTAAATAAATTAATTATATTTCCATCTTCGTTGCCACAGTTTTGGAAGTGCCTTGTTCCGTTCTAAAGAAGGGGGTGTCCCAATACGATTGTCCATATAGTGTATGTACAAGTCATTGGTGTTTGGCTCAAAATCTGCATAATCAGCTTGGATTTGTATTTGTATTCATGAAAATTACTAAAGTAGTCAAACCTGTTCATTAGAAGGGGGTGACCCAATACTTTTGGCAATATAGTGTATCTTTACTTTACAACTATAAAATGCAGCTCTGAGTTGACAAGTTTGAAATGCACCACAGCTAATTTGAAATTGTGTGTTTAACTTCCTGAGCATTATATTACAATGCCAAAAAATACCTCTTAATATCCAGACTAGTTCTGGGCCGTTGTCTAATCACTGCCCTTTGCTTTCATCTACTGTCTGTGCTCTGAAGGTTGATTGTGCTAACATGGATCAGAGTGATCAGATCAGCATGGCTGGTTGTTGATGTTGGTCAGTAACTTGTGGTGTGGGGCTTTGTACAGGGCAGTGAAACTACCAGGGGAGAGAACACCACGGCCTTCCTCATCCACATGACCCATCAGGATATAGTTTTGACCTATTGAAGAGATGATAAATCAATAATTGGCTCATATGTAAGAAATGAATGCTGAATAAAGTCCAAGGAATCGGATACAGGTGTGTATTTATGTGCATATGTAGCCATATACCTCTGCGCAGCAATGGACATTTCTTGCAGGGCATCACAAGTTTGACAGACATGGTTTCTCCAGCTTGAGTGATTAAAAGACTACCAGTCTTATAGGCCTTAATTAAGGACACTGTGGCCTGTATACTTCCACTAGGTCCAGGAGTCAATGCTGTCAGCTTACCGGTGATAACTGAGAGTAAGAGAGAGAGACATTGAAATAAACTGAAATAAAGAATCGCTCTTATAGTTCACGCCTTTAAAATTAAATTATGTTGTTATTTATGAACCCTTATTATGTTATATTATATTATATTGATCAAAAGCAATAGAGTGTGAAAAAGGAAGAGAGTAAATAATGGCAGAATTTTTATTTTTTGGGTGTACTGTCCCTTTAAGACCTACACTACTATTCAGAAATTTGGGATCAGTAAGAATTTTTTTTTTTTTTTTTTGAGCAAAAATTAATTAGGTTGATCAAATGTGGCAGTACAGACAAATTTGTATTTCAAATAAATTATGTTCTAAACTCTATTAATCAAAGAATCCTGATCAAATTAATCAAGATTTCTGCACAAATATTACACAATAGAGCTGTTTTTAACATTAATAATAGTTGAACATTTTATGAGCAGCAGAAATGTTTTTCAGAGTAGTTATTAGCAAATAAACAAAATACTATTTCAATCTTTCTAATCAGAAATGTATTCTGTAATTAAATGTGTTACTTGTCGACTATATAATTTACTTGCAATTTTTGAGTAAAAACCACTTCTACACCAACTTTTCAGTGTAGGTAATGACTTACCAAATTCACTAGCACAGAAACTAGTTTTGATGGTTCCATCTCTTTTACATGCCTTTGCACACATTGGGTCCGTCCCTGTGGCTGAAAAAGACATTCAACAATGTTTAACAAGTTATAATCAACCATGCAGCATCGTTTGTTACTCTTATCTCTTCTTCACCTGGTCTGGATTCATCTGGCTCTGGTTTACTGACTGGTCGTCTCACAGGTTTAATGGGTCTAACGGGTTTGGGTCGTGGCTTTGGCTGTTCAGCAGTTGTAGTGGTCGTAGTTGTGGTTGTAGTTGTTGCTTCTGTTGTAAAGGCCACAGGTTTCACCGGTTTGACTGGGGTGAGACGGGTTCTTGTGGCTGTGGATGACACTCTAGGTCCTGAGGCAACATCGCCATCTGCAGTCGGAGTACGGAGGCCACGTGGGATGCTAGTGTATGATGCCATGAATCCGTCTGAGGTCACGCTGAGGTCAGATACAAACTGTACTAACAGCACATTGCCATTGGTGATAATGTTCCTGCAGATGGGACATAAAAAGCAAGGATGAATGCAACTGTTCAAACATATGATATTCATAATAAAATGGCAGGCAAAGAGATGTATATGATTACTGACTGAGGTGCAGTGTCTCCGCAGTATTTTCCGATGCGCCTTGAATCGTCTTTCTCTCCTCCGTTAAAGAACGCCACATAGTCGAAGCGGCAGTACGTGTCAGACTCCAAATCAAACTTATCAAACTTCACCTCAATCACCTAAAACACAAAACCACCAAACGTCACATTTAAATGATTAATTTTTGGGGTTTTTTTCTAAAAAAAAAAGGGGGACATAGGGCGGGGGTTCAACACAAAATCTAACATAAAAAAAAAATAATAATTTGTATTCTGGGAAAAAGGTCTTAATTAACATAACATTATATATTTGGAAAATATCCTAGATTCAAGCAAAGAAAAGCCATGTTTCCCTATTAACTGAAAACGATCTGTACTGCATGGTTATGTTTTTTCCTGACCATTTCCGACTCTACTGCTATAAGCCAAGAACAGCTGATGCCTGCTGGATAATTTTTCTCCGGCCAATTGGGAGTTTTGATTGTGCCCTGAGATTTTGTGAGCTTCCCGCCACAAAACTGGTGCTCTGAAAAAAAAAGGAAAAATCATTTCAGAGAAAAGAAAGACCATTGAGTCTACAAATATTCACTCTCTATTATGCATAAGCTCAAGTCAAAACAAGAAGTTTCCAGAATCAATAACAACACGTTTAATATTTGATATGTTTGATTTCACCATCCACATGTGGCTTTCCTCCACTGAAGTAGGCCAGGAACCCTCTTCCTCCTGTTCCTGAATCGGATACCATCTCTACCATCATGGTGTTGGATGTGGAAATGAGAGATCCAGGCCGGAACGTTCCACAGAAACGCCCGAGCTTCTGTACCATGTTAGAGTGTCCGTTATACACATCCACATAGTCGTAGCGGCAGAGAGGATCAGCCTCCAGGTCAAAAATCCTGAAGGACAGCATGACTACATTGCCCTCTGGAACCTAGTAGAAAGAGACAGAGCTACTTAAAGGCTTTTATTCCGGGATACGATATCCCGAGTGGAGTGTGAACTCAAAGTGAACTCACTGTGATGTACCAGGTACATTTGCTGTTGGGTTTGTAGAACGATGGGAATCCTTCACTGCCTACAAAGCCTGAGTCTCCAACCAGATCACCTCCACAGTTAAACGCAGGCCTGGGAGAGCGAGGATGAATGAAAGAGAAGGATTTCTGGTGGCTATGAGGAAATACTGAATGTGTTTATATTGCGCAATAAACACAGCGTTTGAGAGGTGAGTCAAACTCTTGACCAACACATCGTTTGCAGGAAACATAATTTCACAAAGTACAAACAGATGGACCCACAACAACTCAAAAACTGAATTATGAGAATATTTTCCATTCAGAAGTTTTTAAAGATACCTGTTTTACAATATTGTAATTATTCAGTACACAAATAAAATGTCAGTGTTTACAGCTTTCATTTTATCTGAAGCATTTCAGTCAGACGAAATACAGTTAAACTAGATTAATGTGCTTTCAAAATTCAATAAAGAGCTCGTTTTAAAAGTTGGAAGGCTTTTAAAATGAACATAATAATATCATTTAGCTAAACATACATTATATTGCTATAATTAGGAAAGACATTCAATTTCAGCTCAACATCGCATAAGTAAACACTGGATTTTTGTGTATTACTGCATTTTTAATAGCACAATATTCATTAGTACATTTTATGTAACTCAGTTATTTAAATTAGAATATATTCTCATTTTTAAATAATTTTGTGTAAATTTACAAGTTTAATGTTGTCACCCAAATTAAGATAAGTCATTCAGAGACTTTTGTTTTTGTGCCAGAAAAATGCTTGCATAGTTATATTAAAAAGATATTGTCTCTTTTAAGTAGCTTTTAATTAGTGTTGCCAGCTACTTCTCTTTTTTCTTTTTCTTTTTCTTTTAGTTGGACAGTAATTTTATTGCACATTAAATTATGAGTTTGGCAGGCTATACATTTTCAAAGCTGTTTTGCTGAGGCAGATACTTTTAGTCAGTGTTTATAGCATCACAGACAGTATTTCAGAGATCACTGATGGCTCAAAATCCCTTTTGAATTGTCCTGAAATGTTTTATTGTTTTGATAATATTCACTGAAGTCTAGAGCAACATATGTTTATAGACTTAAACTCCATGACACTGTAAAATAAAACAGAGATCTTTTGTGATGTAATGGTGCAGGGCCAGAAAACTCAGACCAAAAGCCTGGTCATTATGCAGTCACTCCCACAGACCCCGTCTGAGACAGAGTCTCTTCACTCAGTAATCCAGATGTTTACTGCATGGTATAATTTGAGTGACCTTCTCAAATATTTACTGTGTTAATAAAAATGAAGAGGTAAATAAGGCTGATTTGTCATACATAGAAAATTAGTGCTACTTACAAATGTCACAACCCATTAGAAATAAGTTATGCATTAACATATTTCAGTTTTATATATAATTCAACACATTTAAAGGGACAGCTTAAGTTAAAAAAACAATGAGGAAGACAAAATTCAATGATGTTTTATGTCATAAATGTGAAGCACCAGATTCTTTGTGGTATTTTTGTCCTTTTTCAGCCTTTTTGTATAACAGGTTTTAAAAGAAGTGCTGTTAAAATGAACATAATCCTTCATACTACTATAATCAGTACAGACATTGAAATTAAGCTCATTTTTGCATAATTAAGCACTGGAATCAATGCATCTCATCATCATTTTTTAACTAGGACATCAGTGCATTTTCAACTCGGTTATATAAATTAAATTCAATTTTACTCAATTTACTCAAATAACATATTTTATCATGTATGATCAGGCACAGAAAATTCTGTCATGTTTCACATTTTTGGCTACTTTCATTGCATGGAAAAGAGCAGCACAAACATTCTACAAAATCATTATCCTCCAACGAAGACAAATTCATGTGTACAGAAATTTCATTTTTCTGCAAACTGCAACAGGTTAAATGGCATAAAATGTTTTCCAGAATTTCTGCCCATAAGGATGTCAGACAGTCTAGTCATTATTTAACAAATAATCCATCTGTTTTTTTTTCTTCAGTAAAAGCAATGGCACTCCCTACAAAGGAAAGCTGGACCTGATGTAAAGTGACCTGATTCACGCTGAAAACACACTAACCCACAGTATTTCCATCTGAAACCCCTCATAAATCTATAATCAATATAGAATACATACAGTAAACACACTCCATGTGTTTAAAGACTAAAAAATGACACTTAATACAAGACATAAACACTTAAAAAGATATAAAAGTGCAAGCTAGCAAGTTCAAACAGCTGCTGCAGTAGAAATTCATAAGGGTTTGTAAAAAAAAAAAAAAAAGAAAAGAAGCTGTTCTGACATGCACGCTTATCTCATCCTCATCCACAGCCCTACCGCACACCTGGTGTAGTTGGTGGTTTGACACAAGACCCCTTCAAAACTCAGAGACAGAAGAATCCCCAAACTCCACACAGCAGTCAGACGCTCCATATTCCTCAGCACTGAGATCCACATGCAGACACAGCCACGGGACACATGACGCGGAGAGGAGGAGGTTTGGAGGGAGGGATGCTGAGGAAAGAGTAGAGGGAGTGGGAAAGTGACGCTGTGGGGGGGACTAGCAAGGAGAAGCTTTAATTAGAGCCAGATGTTCACCTTGGATTGAATAACAGCCTCGTTGACTC
The DNA here is from genome assembly GCF_012432095.1 of Onychostoma macrolepis. Taxonomy (NCBI): domain Eukaryota; kingdom Metazoa; phylum Chordata; class Actinopteri; order Cypriniformes; family Cyprinidae; genus Onychostoma; species Onychostoma macrolepis. Next base: position 13,605,442 of record NC_081164.1, on the reverse strand, counting down.
TGGCTAAAGGGAGAAATGCTGCATCAAAAAAGCAGGAAAGGAAAAGAAACAAACGCAATGCAAACTCTGTGTGCGGGAGCCGTTGAAAATGAAAGCCATTCTGTAATCAGTCAGTCTTTCAAGAGAAGTTCTCCATGCTGCTCAGGTTGTCAGGTTTTAGGTGTGATCTGCAGGCTGCTCCATTTGCTGTCGGGAAGCGCCTGAGGGGTCACAACCCCTCTCACTTTTGCAGAGATCAAGGGGTGGAGTTTAAAAGTACTCCAATTACCTCTCCTAATGGTGTTAATATATTTTATTATCTCAGCTGGTAAATTCTAATAACTGCAGCTAAAGAAAGTCCCACAGTTCAAATGTTGATAGTCAGTTGTAAGTGTTATTAGTGGGAGTATCTGGTATTCTCATTAGAGGACATAAGAAATTACATAAATATAAAATGGAAGTCTGTTTCTGTTGCCAAGTAAAAAAAAAAAAAAAAGAAAAGAAAAAAAAAAGAAGGTAAATGTCTCTATCTCACAATTGCAACTTATAATTGTGACTTTCATTCATATACTGTATATATATATACACACACATATATTCAGTTTAAGTAGCTTTTGTAATTTTTTTTTTTTGGTTTATTTTATATTTCTATTATTTTTATTTCAGTTTTAGTAATTTTAGTACTTCAACTTATTTTAGTGGACAAGTCAGCATTTCTAATAGTTGTTAAAGTTTGTTAAATGTTAAGTAAATAGATTTTTAGTGAAAGTTTTTTTTTAATCTAATATTTTATTTTATTTTATTTCAGATTATTTTAATGAATTGAAACCACTTGTAATTGTTTTCATTTTATTTAACAATAAAAACACTGATTTCATGTTTTTTGAGTCATGAAAGATGAGCTGAATCATTTCCTGCAGTACATCAACAACATGTCAGATGCTGTCCATAGAGCTTGACTTGTGTTGAACCCAGAACATTCCTTTAAGCTTAAAAGGCACTTCTGGTTATAAGCAACCTCAGTCTTGAGAACATATACATGCTATCTATCTGTTTCTGATCAGAGTAAAGGGAATGAGTCACGATGTTTGAAGAATTGACCCTTTATGGTGTTCTGTTGTATCTCTGGACTTTCGATCGACATTACAGGGGCCTGTACAGGGAAACGTCCACATAAAACCTTCAGAAGAAATCTAAATCTCATAAAACATCACAGCAGATCAGCAGGAGGACAGCATGAGGACACCACAGTTTAAGGAATGATGAAAAAGATCTAAAGCTAAGTATTGTTAGCAAAGTACAAAGCCAAACACGCAATAATAATGAAAACACATTCAGACTGTATCATGTGAATCCACTGTAGATGCTGTTAACTGTGTGTTGTGTTTGGCATCTGGTTGTGCTCTCTGGGATGTGATTGCAGTTGTGATGACAGACAACAGCACAAGAATGTGGTGACGTGGGACATTGCTGGGGGGTGAAAGGAGCGTAAGTCTGGCTGACGAGTGAAGGGGGAGGAGAGGAGTGGTGTTGAGCCAACAACGGCTTGAAGACCTGGAGGAAGGTCAAGAGTTTGAGTATTACTGCAAAAACAATCCATCAAAACGTATTCTTGGCAAAAAGACAAGACAGAATTAGAGACCCGATGAGGAATCAACTAAGACTTTGTGGGGGATATATCATTTATCCATGGAGGTCTTGAAGTGGAAAAAATACTGGAATTTACAGGGATACAAGTTTTGTCCTTTTTTAAAGGGGGGTGGGTTGCAATTCAGATATTTCATGATTAAATTTGGCAGTGAGTTAATATGGTCTGACATATTAAACAAGGCTACAACAAGGCTTGTTAAAGAATTAAAAGTCTGTCATCATTTTCCACCATTAATGTAATTTCAAACCTGTATGTCTTCTGTAAAATACAAAAGGAGATATTATGAATAATATTCATGCTACTCCTTTTTATACAATAAAAATGTATTGTAAAACCTAAAATGTTACTACACACACACATATATATATATATATATATATATATATTCAGTATGAATGTGCTGTCAAACGATTAATCGCATCCAAAATAAATGTTTTTGTTTACGTAATATGTATGTGTACTGTGTATATTTGTTATGTATATATAACTACACTCACATGCATGTATATATTTCAGAAAAAAAATATTTTTATATATTAAATATATTTATTTATAACATAAATTACATTAATATAAATATAGACGTAAATATTTCCAAAATATATAGCTACTGTATGTGTGTGTATTTATATATACATAATAAATATACACAGTACACATACATAGCCTATAAATATATTATGTAAATAAAAACTTTTATTTTGGATTAGATTAATCGCGATTAATCGTTTGACAGCACTAATATGGTCCTATATATTGTAGGACCAAAATTAACCTACTGAAGTATTAGGTGCGGAACACTGAGAAAACTAACGAACAAAAACTGCCCGATGGCTGACCCAGAAAAGTATAAAGAACATTGCCAAAATAGTCCATCTGCCATCAGTGGTTCAATCTGAATTATATGAAACGACGATAATACTTTTTGTACGCAAAGAAAATAAAAATAACGACATTTATTCAACAATTCGTCTCCTCTCTGTCTCTCTGTGTCAGCGCCATTTTGGAGAGCATCCGATTGACGCAAAGTGCGCTTTGACTTGAGTGAGTTTATGCTTTGATTTGAATGGAAACAACGTATCCATGCGTTACTGATGACAGAGAATAGCGTACGCACTTTGCGTCCATCAGATTGAACCACTGATGGCAGATGGACTACTTTGGCGATGTTTTTTATACTTTTCTGTGCCCTGACCGTGTAATTTACTTGGCAGTCAATGGGACAGTCACAAACCTCCCAGTTTTCATCCAAAATATCTTAAATTGTGTTCCGAGGACGAACGAAGCTTTTACAGTGATTAATGACAAAATGTTCATTTTGGGGTGGAGTAGGCCTATCCCTTTAAATGTCACACTGGGAATTCTGGGAATGTCAGTTTAATGTTACTCTCTGTAAATTAGATGACTACTTTTTTCATTTAAAAAAAAAACTGTAAATGTAACAGTATTTTACTGTATATGTATTTTGCAAATGTCCTGTTAATGTTACCCAAACAGGTTTTTATCATCAAAATTTGGATCATTTATAGTGTATGATTGCTTTGTCTGAAAAACACACAGAATTTTGCCATTATTCACTGAAAATTTTGCCACAGCTTTCAAATTTCATTAGCTCTTCAGAAATGTCAAACTTGTGTCCTAAACTAACTGTTCAGTTCAGGAACTAATGTGTTTAGTGTTAATGATGTCAAAAATGACATTTTAAGGTACTTTTTAGAGCTTGACAGCTCCTGGTCACCATTCACTTTCACTGTATTGAACAGAACATCATGACTGTTCTTCAAAATATCTCCTTTTAGGCTCAGTGGAAGAAAGCTTGGAATGGCACAAGGATGAGGGACAAAAAAAAAAAAAAAAACTACATTTAATGGGTGAACCATTTTTTAAAGGAATTATTAACCTATGATACTTTATTCATAAGTTATTAAAAAGTCCGTAAAATCAATTAAAAATCTAAATTTGCAAAGAGTTTAAAAGGCTGACGATATGAATGAAACAAAACTGCAATGCAAAACTGCCATCACTCACTACACAAACCGCTTGTTGGGATGAAACATATCGCTATAGTCATCTCCTGTCTCATTATGGTTGGAAGAAGAAACCCTCTTATCACACAACGCCAACAACAATCAGCTTCTCACTTGTCTTTTCTAGAGCTCAGATTTTTCAAAGACCTATGCAAATATTCAGAGATTAACTAGAAGAGTTTACAGAAGCCTGACGGGTTTGTTACTCTAGTCTGGACAGTTTGAAAAATGGAAACGAACTGCATTCTTGAGCTGAGGGAAACTACAGGTTTAAGTTTAGGAAAGTCGGCAGGGAAAGTGGAATGCTCCCTCTTTCTCCTTACGTCGCCTCGCATAGACACAAATATGCACATTCGTATCAACAACTTGGGTTGTGGAAACAGGTTGCCTTTGGAAAATGAAAGAGGAGTCAAGTCTTGGAAATATTTGTTTTGGGTGAATATAATCCAAGAAATGTGAAGACAATTGTGGATGTTGCCAAATATGTTACTACACCCTCTAGTGGCTATGAAGATCAATTCAGTCAATTTAATTAAGAAAAAAGACAGATTATTAAAAACATATTTATTTAGGTTCAAAGCAAACAAAATTAAATACATTTTACAAGCATGTTTAAGTAAAAAAAGACTCACTCTTGCAAATGTACAAAATCAATTTACAATTCCTGCACATTCAACAGAAGCTTTAAACAGAACAGTACTGCATGTAAACTGATTGGGCCTGTCTGCTTTCACAGAAAAGCTTTTGAAAAACCCTCGCAAATAAATCTGAGGGCAACAGGAAAAGGGAAGTTCTCGTCTTTGATTTTTAAACCCTACATTAGGTTTGTAAATAATGCAGTCCTGCATTTGTTGTGGAACTAAAAAAGACACTAGATGCTAAAAATAGTATCCTTGTGCTTCAATGGACAATACAGTGAAACAAAATGAACGTCAAGCTCATCTGGATGGCTTTAAGATATAATTGTATCGCTCTTGAAAATAAGGGCAAATGAGCAACAGAGTAAAATTCTCTGACAGCCAATTATTTCCATTTTATGGACATAGTATCAAAAGCTCCATAAAATGTGCGCAGCGATTCAAAACTGCACACATCAAAATACATATTATACATTCCTTTTTTAAAGCCATATCCCGTTATTTGGATATAAACAAATAAATAAATGTTTTAACACTACTTGTAAAGAATGGGGTTTGTGATGCGGACACCATGGATTGAAACATACTCCGCTTTAGTGCAACGTCAACACAAATGCTTTTAGCACAAGCACTTAATTGCATTTTGAATGTCTTAAGGCAGCAATTCAAAACCACAACATATAAAATGGACATTTGAAGGTAACTCGAGGTTAGTTACAATTACAGTAACTCAAAAATAAACAAATATGTACAATCGGACAACAACTTGCAATGTTTTGTCAATTTGTCCAGAAAATGTTTCTGGCCTATCATACTTCTTTTCAACCAAAATACTTTGCGTTCTGGTGGCAGACCCAGGTCTTGGCAAGGAGAAACAAAATGAAAATCAACGGACTGAAAACCAATGTTATGAAACTGCTCAGTGAGATTGTCAAAGACGTCAACAATTCCCCATCACAGGGTTTCTGGTTACAGACCAGCAAGCTTTTAGGGTCAGATTGGAACCTATTTTTCCCATCCACAATCTCCGGGAACCGTGTGGAATGGTTTCGAAAACTGACACAGACATGGAAACCCATATTGGAAAGGGTGTCAGTAAAAAAACAGTGTCAGACCACATCTAACTTCAAACTTATGTGAAGTTAAACAGTAAATTCCTTGTCCAGCTGTTAATAATTCTATAAAGCTGTAATAGGGAACGGTCACACGGCGTCATGATGAATAATTATGAAACAGTAAATGGTATAGAAAGATAGATGCCATGCAGATTCATGAATAACCTGGAAGCAGAACATCTACAACAACATCCACCATGTGCAATAGATTGGCATTCAAAAGGTGCTCCTTTAAGCTACGAAAATGAAAGGAAAGTTTTTTATTCCCTTCTTCCATTTTATTAATCAGAGGCCTGGTTATGAAGCTACAAATTATTCATAATTTCAAAGAATTATGTAAAAATGAGCCACTGATTAGAAACATTCCATCCTTTCAACTTGGTCCCAAAAGTCTATGAGGCAGGAACACAGGAACAGGCAGGAACAGTCCTGCTTCACCTTCACTCATGATGTCACTTCCATTTCCTCCATGGCCCACTTCTATGTCCTTGTGCTGGTCTGATTGGCTCTCAGTTCATTATCAGACGAAGGTGGGCTCAAGGGAAAGGCTGTTTCAGCAGTGATAAATTGATCTTGTTGTTTTGCCTCTTCTCTCAAAACCATGCTGAGATCCACGTCATGGAAGTCCAAATCGAATGGAGTAAGAATCGAGGGATCTGGGGGAGATTCACATCCTGTGCAAGACTGTGAAGAAAAGAAATAACTTATAATTTGCACGTTAAGATACATAAAATAGCACTACTGCTTGTTAGCATGTTGCTAAGCTAACAACACTCTTAACTGCATAAAAATATTGAGTGAAATAGTCTTTTGAACTCAGTTGAACTTTTTATTAAAGTGCCCCTATTATGTATTTTTTGAAAATTACCTTTCATGCAGTACGTAACACAGCTCTAAGTGAATGAAAATATCCTGCAAAGTTTTAAATCTGAAAGTGCACCGTGTATAAAGTTATTAGCTGTATCCCAAATCGCCCCCTATACCCTCAAATAGGGCACTATTTGAGGGGACGGCCATTTTTGTGGTGTCCGAAACCATAGTGGACGTTCTCGAGTGCACTCATTCAATCCCACAATCCACCACAAAAAAAATGAGTGTACAACCGATGTACACTCAACGGCTAGAGAATCCCCATAATGCACTGTGAGTAGGGGTGCAACGGATCGTAGATGATCCGTGATCCGTACGGACCAGTCCCCACGGTGCGGCACGCATGTGATTCACGGATTAACAGTTAAATTTAACCAGTATTGACTGAAAGTTATCATTTGCACGTGTTTACCAATTTACACATTCAAGCAATTTCAGACCATTCAGATGAAGGAGAAATAGAATCGGGACTCGCACGCCGTTTTGCGCTGCCACACACACCCGAAGCGCGCAGAGAGAGAGAGAGAGAGAGAGAGAGAGAGAGAGAGAGAGAGCGGCGCGATTCAGAAACCACATTTCAGACAATGGATGGATACATACACACAAAGTTATATGAAAATTTGGCAAGTATTCTGGTAAACGCAGTAGGTTATGTCCATGTCTTAAGTTAATGTATACAGCTGACTAAGAAAAAAAACGCATGTGTGTCAGTATTTAGGTCCGTACATTTAGTCTTAAAGAGACAGTAGCCTAGAAATACCTACTTCTGTCTTTTCTGCTAATCAAACAACATCACAGCTTTAACAAAGATCAATCAGTATTTAACTTATGCAGTAAGCATTACTGTATTATAGCTTATAATTTTATGTTGGCTGTACATCTATGCTTAGAATTTGTGCAATTGTTCTTGTTGTATTACTGACTTTAGTAGTTAAGCTAGTGGTTTCTGCTGGGGTATAGAAGTACTTTAAGTAAGCTTATAGTAATAAATGAAAAGCAAACTTTTTAAAAAAATTTTGCTGATCCGAAAAATGATCCGATCCGTGACTCAAAATCCGTAGTATTATCCGAACCGTGAGTTTTGTGATCCGTTGCACCACTAACTGTGAGAGTCGTGTGTCGAATGAGTTGCCGCATCTTGCCAGAAGATGGCGTCCGCAGCTGAATCATCATTTCATTCATTTTAAAAATGCTCGTTCACGGCGTAACACAGCGTAAAACAACACAGGTACAAATTAATTGTAAATTGACTATTAAATTGTTTAACTACGGTTTATACATAATTCCCGTGACAGAGTTCAACATAAATCCTTTAATCTTACTACTGGAGCTGCCCGTTTCAAATGATTATTAAACAGCAAGCAAACTACGCAAAATCGGAAAAGTCGAAAAGAGTCGTCTCTGAATCACTGAAACGAGTCGTTTTTAAAACGAATCCCAAGCCGTTTCATGTTGAAGTCAATGTGAAACATTAGCATATTGCCCTCCCACTAGTTGGTCTTTTCACGTTGGTCTAAATGAAAATACAAATTTATTCTTTGCCACTAGGTGCCAATTTTGGAGCGGTTTCCCCGGTAACGCTGTACACAAAGCAGCACTGCGCTCACAAACGCTGATTTATCAGGCATTACAGGCAAGATGAAATGAAAATGAGACCAATCGGACCAATTAACACAGATTAGCATCACGCAAAGGAGGGGTTTGGAAAAATTAATCGTTGAACAAATCGTTTGGGAGTCGTTGAGCAAATAAGGTAAAAATAAATGCATATTATATGACAATGAAAGTGTTTTTTGACCTTGCATGCATGTCAACCTGTTGTTGGGGACTCCCAAAACCAAAATATGAACCTTTCATAACCCATAATAGGGGCACTTTAATATTGTTCAGTACGCTACATATTTAGAGTTGATCGTTTTTTGCAAGGCATTCTGGGTAATTAATTTTTTTTTAAAAGACACATGCTGTGAGAACTGTAACAGAATCTGCGCAGAACTAGAAAGAAGTGAAATGTTGGTACCTAATTCTAAAAGTGCCTTTGTGTCTTTTTTAGTTAAGAGGTACTTACTGTAACATTGATGGCCTTTGGTAGGCAGCCGGTTTGAAACCAAGGGTGGACCTGAGTTAACTCTTTCTTCTGCTCTTCAGTGAAGTGAGGTTGATGCTTCTGAATAGCTTTGAGGGCATCTCTGTCTTCTTTCAGTACTGATTCTCTGTCTCTGTACACACAATCACAAATATAAATGAATGTAATCTTCTGGCGGAGTTTGCGCTACACACTCTGGGGGTTTGTCTACTTGAATTAGGTATATGAAACTGCCCAGCGAATTGGTTGAATTCCCACCAAAATCACATTGTAATTATGATATCCCAACTCATAATTAAAGACTTGAACTCAGAATTAGTTTGATCTCAATTAAATACACCAATACCAACTAATAAAGGTCTTTGGACCTGGTTTTTGCTATTTGTACATAACAGACAAGATGTGTCAGAACAGAGTTGAAATTAATCTCTTAGAACTTTGCTTAGCTAGATTTCCAGGATTTGTATTCAAAACAAAGCCGATATTCATTTAGGTTAGGCTAGTATGAGATTAGCTACTAAGCAATCAGGTAAAATGGCCTTACTTGATGGGAATCTGGTATGTCATCATGACTTTGTCATCCGTGTTTGCCATGAGGAGCCAGATGGGGTCCTGGAGGACAAACTTTATAAACTGTTCCCCTTCCAGATCTTTAGATCCTGGTTTATGATTGTGATCATTCTCTGACGAGTCGATGCTTCCAAAGTACTTGCTAGTATTGCTGCTCCCTGAGATAAAAAATCCAAAGAAAAAAAAATGCATGGAAAAAAGCAATGTGTACAATTCTTCTGAATTTCTACATTTATGTTTCAACACTAGGGTTGGGTACCGTTCACATTTTAACCGGTATGCTACCGGTATCGGTACCTAAAATTTGGTGCCGGTAACCTACGGTACCTTTTTTTGGTACTTGGTATAAAGGAGCTTGAAGTGTGTGAAATATAATTTTCTCAGTGCCATTGCGTTCAACAAGACAGCCCAAATGACGTAACAGGCAACGTGTTGCGCCAGTTGCACCAGTTGCACCAGTGGCATAGCAGACAGGCACACAGGGCACACGCTGTGAAAGTCCCCGCGATAACCTCCTCTTGCTGGGTTGCATTGAAAGACGATGATCTTGTATCGACGATAGCCAGAGGTAGTCAAAAACATATTGGCAATATTAAGAGGATTTGGAATTCCCAATTAATGTAGGCCTGTTACATTCTTATTTTATTAGGCCTATTACTATTATAAAGTTACTTTTATTATTAAATTAAGATTACAATTAATTTGCCCCACAATAATTACCACATTACTGACGCGCTGCGAGGATAACAAAAGATTAGGCTATTTACTCGATTAAAATGTTTTTAAAAAGGTCTTTTAAAACAGGTCTATTATACAATGAATTATAGGCCTATAATTAAAATATTAACACTGCAGTCATCAATAAAAATCAATGAAATAAAAAGCTTTTATTTCAAGCACCGACTTTCAAAAACAACCTGTTTAACACGAAATATGTTTCTTCTCATTTTTTTCCACTATGTATGGGCCACAAGAGAAATATTAAGGGAATAAATTAAAACAGTTAGCTATATACCATTATCAGCATATGTTGAAGTGGATTCGTCTCTCGTTGTCTCTGAAAGAATATGCGGCGTCAGATGCCAAAAGGTCTGTCATTTCCTTTCACTTTCTGCACAAGTGAATTGACTGAGATTAAGACGTTCACCGGCATAAAAGTTTGCACGTTGCTTGTGTGATATCCATTGGCTCGCCTTCATGGTTTAAAATAGAAATTTCCAACAGTGTGACGTAACCAATTACCCCGCCCTTGTATCAAAAACGTACCAAACCGTGACACCACTGTGTCGTATCGAACCAAACTGTGAATTTTGCGAACCGTTACACCCCTAAAACAAAGCTTTATTGTTAAAATTAAAACATGGAAGAAAAATGTGTAAATATTCCTTTAAAAAAAAAAGTTTTAATAATAATTATTGCTTTTTTCTACAATTAAGTGGTTAATCTGGTTGTAATATTTATTTTTATCATTTAATTGTTTTATTTAAATTTGGCAGAAAATTGAATATATCAAGACATACATTATACTGTACAAGAGTAATATATTTCTGTTACATGTTAAACCATGCTTTTATTTTGACAGGTTGCTGTGAAGATTCTTTGTGTATACAGTATGATATGATGCTAGTTTACGCAAATGAAATGATAAAATTCTCATGAAGTGACCCTCACAGCAGGTATGGCAATTAAGTTCATGTGTTCATGTCATCATATAGTGAGACGCAGAGGCCGAAAATCGTCACGCGTGACGCGTGCTTCCGTATTTGTGTAGCAAACAAAACCGCGTCTCTGCCATTCATACATACAGAGGCAAGTGGAAACCATATGGCCCTAGAAATGTAACCACACTTAAGAACATTTCGGTTTGCCCTGTGTGTTGCAGGGGTGACATCACGTCGCATTGTTTCTCTCTCTCTCTCTCTCTGTAACATACACACCCAGATGTGTTCCCAGGTACTGAAATTTGGCACCGATTGATTTAATGTGAATCGGTACTCGGTAGTGCAATTCGGTCTGTACCCTTAAAAGTACTGAGTTCGGTACCCAACCCTATTCAGCACTTTAAGAATAACTTTAAGAATAAAGCATACATGAGTAAATTACTCACTAGTGCCACTTCCAGATGTGCTACACCCATTCGAACCAGATCCGTATGACCCTGACCCTGACCCTGATGATCCAGAGCCTGAGGCAGCAGAGCCAGTGCCCGAGCGGGAGTCCTCTTGCAGCAGTAAGTCCAGCATGTCACTGGAGGTCGACATGGCATCCTGGTTGGACTCATTGACTTCAGGCTAAAGGAAGTTAACTCAAAGTTAGCAAAGCAGCAAGATAATGGAAAACAAATGAGTTTTAAAAGATTCTTAATACTTACACTGTCATCGAGTTGGCCATCTTTGGTGTTGCTGCGATTGCTGGAATTCTGCACCACAGTCCCGCCCCCTTGCGTTCCTCCACCCACTGGGGGTGGAGTCTGTTGCATAGTGTCTGTTCTGTTGCTTTGCAATTCCTCAAGTTGTAAAAGATTGAGTGGGGAGGAGCATCGTGATTGAAACAGGGGAGATCCGGCCCCTTCTCTCTCGCCAGCCTGTTGCCCGATGGACTGGGGTGTGCTGGAGCGAGACTGTCCTTGTGGTGCAGTATAGGTGTTTCCTGCTGGCATTGATGGAAAGTTGGGGAAAGTGTACAGGGGATTTGGGTTGTAGATTTGCTGTGGAATCATTGTAGGCATGGCAGGATTCATTTGGGAGCCCAATGGATTGAACTGTCCCATTGTAGGATTGAATGATGGTAAACCAACAGCAGAGGAAGGGAACTGACCCAAGGGGTTCATTTGGGCAAGCAGTTGCCCACCGAGCTGCGAGTTGGCTGGGTTCAACTGTGGTCCTGGATTACTGAGTTGTGGAAACATATAGTTGGGCAACATGAAGGTCATGACTGGTGGCATCACTGGAGGAAAGCCTTGCATGGGGAATCTAGGGACTCCCGCTTGCAAGGAAGGATCTATTCCCATCTGGGGCATTGAGAAAGGTGATGAAATGGGGAACATAGGCATGTAGCCTGGGGGAAAGGAGGTCATCATGGGAGTACCGCTAGTCTGGGATGCCGCAGATGGTGGCCAAGAAGTGGAAGATTGCTGGACTGCGGGGAGGTTGGGTCTTACTGCTGCAGGATTGGATCCTTTATAAGGACTAGGTACAGAGGGGGAGGGATTGTCTGGTGTGTTGCCATCTACTTGGTGTTTTCGTCTTTTCCCACCTCTACCATGCCGACGACTGCTGCTGTTGCCCACAGAAGGATAGTTCTGGGAGCTGTTCACGCCTAGATGGTACAAGCCAAATATTAAAGGTGAAGGTAAAAGAAGTCAGACAAATTCGGCCTATAAACAACTATACAAAGCTGTTACCTATTGTCCCAGGTGTAGACGTGTGTCTGCGCTTGTGGTGGCCCACTGGGTTGAACCCTCCGCAGATGGCTGATGTCTCTGAAACGGTTGAGGAAGGCTTGTTCTTCTTGCTGGGTGTGTGCAGATAACACCGCCTTCGTGAGGCCCTTCCCTGCATTACCTCCACTTCTTCTCTCCTTCTCCTTTTCTTTTTCAGGAACAGCAGCAGTGGGGGACATGGCCTGCTGGGGATTCACGGGCATGGGAAAAGCGATCGAGGTGGGTGGGGCTGATGTGGAAGGTATTGGGGTGGTTGGCGCCTCCTCCATCATAATAATGTCTGGATGTAGATTAAACAGAGTAGATTGTTTGCTTTGAGATTGCAAAGTCTGTCATTTAATATATGACAAACCACGTATACAGGTCAATGACAAGATTAGCCTGGAAAAAGTGTTCAGACCTGATTCAGGTGGCTTCTTGTCACCAACGTGAACAATGGTGCTGCTAAAACTACACTGGGAGGTGGCCGAGACAACACTTTCAGCCTTACAGTGCAGAGCCAGAGGGGTTAGGGGGTGCGCTGGTGCTGCAGGGACAACCTTTGAACCCTCGGTCACCACAAGAGTCTCTGCTATGTGTAAATGGAAGAGTGAACTTTAATTCTATACATTTAAATACAGAACATACAGTTTTTAGCTGGTACTGAAAGAAAACAAATAGTGCTTGGTTGTATGAGTCTGCTTCTTTGTCTCTGACTTTCTGAATATTTATAAGATGTGTTGGGTGAATATCCCATTATCTGTTAGCAATCCTTTACTGACCTTCAGTTGCTACAGCTCCTTCCCTTTGTTTATCATCATCAGAGGTAGAAGATGTTGTACAGGAAGATGAGCCACACTTCCTCTTCACTGTGCCAGGGACATTAAAGCTCTCCAGATATCTGAAAAACATAGTGAAACAATGAGACCACATATCCAATACACGTACCTTAGATACAACCTATAAATCAGAGGTCTTCAACCCGGTTCCTGGGGACCCACTAGCCGCTTTTCCACTGTCGGGCCAGTGTGTGCCAGGGCAATGAGGTGCGAGGCCAAAATCATGCTGCATTTCCACTGTCGGGCCAGCGCTACTGTAAAATCCCACCCTTAACACACCTCTCTGAAGAAAACGTCACACAACATCACCATTTCACCAGAGAGGGAAAAATTTATGAAAACTATTGCTAAATGAACTTGACTGAAGCGGACATTTCACCCCTTGCATAAAGACTAGAAGGGATAGTTCACCCAAAAATGCAAATTCTGTCATTAATTACTCACCCTCATGTCGTTCCAAACCCGTAAGACCTTTGTTCATTTTCAGAACACAAATTAAGATATTTTTGATGGAATCTGACAGCAAGGATATTACCACGATCAACGCACAGAAACGTAGCAAGGACATCGGTAAAATAGTCCATGTGACATCAGGGGTTCAACTGTTATTTTATGAAGCTACGAGAATACTTTTTGTGCGCAAAGAAAACAATAATAACATAACTTATTCAACAATTCTTCTCCCTGAGTTACCGTATTCCGCCATTTTGAAGAGTACCCTAGAACGTAATCAACGTAATCAGCATTGTTTACGTTCAGTATTTGCGCGCTGACTACTGAACGTAAACGCCCTTTATAATAAAAAAATGTTACAACGACAGTAATTTATTAATTTGTGTCAGAAGAAATCCAGCTAATATGTATAATTATTTTACATAAAACGAGAACACGCATACTTTGTTTAGTTGCAGCTGCTCCATTTATTTTTAATTATAGAAATGCACAAAACAACTTAGTCCATTTAAGTCCAAAAGCATGCACATATATCACAATAGAAAAACACTGATAAACCCTCATATCTTTGCATCAACTTATTTAGAAAGAAGGAGAATTTACATTAATTTTCCACAGAACTATATAATGTGAGGATATTTGGGCACTGTCCTGTCTCACTACTGTTATCCTTTCAGTCAAAGCAACAGAGGGAGCTCACAGACTGAAAGCCACAGTTATATGTTTTTAAAAGGATATGACATTTATTACATATGCAGAAGTCTGATATCAACAAAAGACACAGCAGAGACAAAACAAATAAGAAGCCAAATACATAGCCTAAACGAATCATATATGGCTAGAAATCCTTGGCCACTGGCCCCAAGGAAGTACCGACGAGGAATGATTAAGCCCCGGAAGTGAAAATGAAAATGAAACTGGCCCTGTCATGCACTAGCATGCTCGCTTTTGGCCCCACAGTGGAAATGTGGCTACTGTCCTGCAGAGTTTAGCTACAACCCTAATTAAACACACCTGAAGCAGCTAATCAAGCTCCTAAAGATTGCTTAAGAAAACACATACAGGTGTACTGAAATAAACAGCAGGTTAGAAATAAACTTTGCAGCACAGTGGGTCCCCCAGGTGCAGGGTTGAAGACCTCTGCTATTAATTATTATTCAATCATTATCCATCTTTTCTCTCTTAAAATAAGATAGAATGGGAGAAATAAAAATAAAAGCAAACAAAAATACTTTTAACTGGCACAGTCGGAAACACAAATGAAGAGACTCACCGTATGATGCTGTCCAGACAGTTGATCTGCTGGTATGAGTAGACAATGGGCAGCTCCTTCCTGGGTGGACTGGACAGCGCTAAACTTGCCAGACCTTCTCTAGCAGACGCCTCTGCTGTGTCTGCTGCTTTTGCCAGCGCTTCTAAAATATGACAGAAATCATGTCACTTAAAATGTGATAACATGCATGTGACCCCAGGCTAAATAGATAAAGTCAGGTAATTTTTATTGACAAATCAACGATGTTTACCTAAGCTACTCTGTTTGAGAGCTGGCGGCCGGTTTCGGGAATCGATGAAGACCTGCTGTCCGTTGGCCTTTACCATGTGCATGTCTTGACAAATCTGCTCAAACGTCATCTAGAAATAAATTAGGAAAGACAGGTTGACATATTGCACGTTAGTGTATGTTGATGTTTATTTTATTATGTAACGTTAAATACTGTTATGTGTACATCTGGATTTAAAAAAGATAAACTCTCTCACTGGTTTTCTGGACTTGATCTGGTCCTCGGAAGCATGTCCGTTGCTCTCAGAGGAGGAAGTGGCACTATGCTGGTGCTCGTTCGAGCCACTGCTGCCCAGGCTACCGTACCCCTGTGAGCTGCTGGCATGAACAGGCTGCACCAGGACCCTGTGGATTAGCTCATTCAGCTGTGGCACATCTGGGGACATGGTTCTCACATCCCCGCCCTCCAGGGCAGTGAACACATCCTCATTCAGTGGACTCCTACAGAAAGGAAGGGATGGTAGACGTTTTGATGGTAAGTTTTGTGGGACCACTTTATGGGTTGAATGGATTGTAGTTGATGCATTATCCATATGGTTCAGCACGCATGTGATACATGGATTAATTGTACAATTTAAACATAATAGAGTGAAAGTTTATCACTTGTATGTGTTTACGCACTCAAGCAATTTTAAACCATTCCAGTGCAAGAAGAGGCGAAAGAGATTCGGTTCTCTCGCACTGTCTTGTATGCGCACACACACGAAGTGAGGCGCATTTCAGACAACGCACGAACACCGAACTGTTTCGCATCTCCTTATGTTAGAACAAACACATACACATAAAATTATGACAAAATACCCATCTTGATGATAATTCTGGTAAACGCAGTCAGTTATGTCTTAAGTGAATGAAAACAGCTGAGAAAGAAGTTGGATTTGTATCATTATGTTGGATCCGTGTATCAGGTCTTAAAGTGACAGCATCCTATAAATACCTGCTGCTGTCATTAATGCTAATCAAACCACAAAATACAGCTTTGACAAAGATTAATCTATATTTTATTTATAAAGTGAACACTATGCAGTGTTATTTTACACTTAATTGTTACATTTCTGTACCTGAATACTACCGACTTTTAAGTTTGTTCTGTTGCATTTATCTATGCTTATAATTTGTGTATTTGTTCTTAATTTTTACTGGCTGTTCACTTGTCTTTAATCATGTTTGAACTTTCTTATGCTACTAGTTTTTGCTGTGGTATCAAAGAAGCACTTAGCTTTAAGTAATAAATGGCAAGCGGAGTTACATTGAAATGTTTTTTCTTGCTGATCCAAAAAACGATCCAACCCGTGATTAAAAAATTCGGTCAGTTTTAGTTCACGAGTATGTCATGAGAGTGGCTGCCAATGCAAAACTATGCAGTTGCTTAGAATGCTTGTTCGATTGCTTTAAGTGCAACCACTTACGTTCGAACTTTGTGGCGTCCCACTATGAAAGCCACCTTCCTGCTCCAGGGGTTGATAAAGGATGACCAGCTGGTGTCGAGGGTCAAGTACTCCCCACTTCGTGCACGCATGCGCAGGGGCGAATGGTCAAATGGCTGCCCTGCAAACTGGAGAACTGATGAAGGAAGGATGGAAACTACATTAATGAATTCTTCTGCACAAATATTCACCATTGAATCTTTCCTGTGTTCAGAATGAGCCACTCACTTTTTTTGTGGATGGCCACCATAAGGAGTCTGTCTTCTGGATGCAGGTAAATAAGCACCGGCTTCCCAACCAAGTCCTGAGGCAAGTAACCTAATAATGGCACTGCCCTGCAAATGAGAGCAGAGGATTTTTATTCAACTGTTCACAAGAGACATAGACAGTAAAATGCGATACAGCTCTAGGCAAAAAATGCAAACCTTTCATCAATTTCTTGGAACAGACAGTTCGGGGTGTGACTGGTGGTAAATATTCTCTTGTCTGCTGGGATGCGAGGTGCTGTTATGAAAAAATACGGAAAAATTTGAATAAAAAGAGAAAATAAGAACAGTGTGCAAATTAGGCTTAATTAAGCGTCAATACTACACTTACATAAGGGTGTTTTTTCAAATACATGCACATTTGACAAGTAATTACAGAGACGCAAAAATTGCTTTCAATAATTAAAGAGAAATTAAGAATGTTTAAAACAATTATAATCTATTCTCATTAGATGAAACAGACCATTTTCGTGTCAACATGCTTGTTATTTAAGTGTTAAGATTATACTTTCATAACAGTGAGACAGCTTCAGATTTCTAACAAACAAAAAGTAAACTACCAATCAGAAGTTTGGGGTTGGTAAGATTTCTTTTATATTTTGGTAAAATGTCTTATGCTCACCATAGCTGCATTTATTTGATAATGCTTAATATTTTGGTGAAAACAGTATTTATATAACATGTTTTTACAAGTCCTTGTTGAGAAAAGCATTAACTTCTTTCACATAAAATGTTAAATCTTACTGACCCCAAATGGTAAAGCATTTGAGATTGACACTGTCTTGTTTTACCCTCGTAGCCGGAGTGAACTCTCTCAGCGATGAGGAGGCAGCAGGGCTCAGGTTGGGACGTGTCGAAGTCCCTCAGGGTCAGCTGATATGGCATGAGACGGAAGGGATAATACTTCACTTCTCCATCGCTGTCCCTACCTCTGCTGATCCGACAAAACATCGACTTTTCCTCCGCACAGTCCACCTGTGAGGCTGGACACAATGAAATGAGGCTTTAATAAATACTCATTTTCCCAGCATACATTTGGACAACTTGAAAAAAAAAGAATTAAGTAAGTTGTCACTAAAGGCTAAATGTTGTGTGAAGGAACAAAATCACAGCCAATCAGAACATTCTGTTTAAAATGATTTATGCTTAAAGTTACAGTATTTAATTTCTGAGCTACTACAATCTATTTCTATCAACAGCTGTTATTTTAAAATCTTTTTGTAATTTTGTTGTGTGTTTTTGTATTTGTTATTAGTTTTTTGTTTGTCTGATTTCAGTTTTATTTTTAGTTATTTTAGTATTTACAAGGTGTACTTTATTTTTTACTTTTTCTCAGTTAATGTTTATTTTGATTATTTTAAGTAAGGGGAATACCTTTTTGTCAAAACAATGGAAGAATGGTTTTCTGCTATCAACACCATTTGGTACCAATAATTATGCCCTATTTGATTGTTCTATTTTTACTCTTTTATTATCTGTGTTTTTGTCCTGTCACTTTCATTCTGTTGCACTGTGGAAGCTTCTGTCACTAAAAACGTACCTGGCAATAAAGCTCATTCTGATCCTGATTCAGATAATGATATATAATTACATACTGCACCTATAAAATACATCTTTGTGGGATACAACTTTGGACCAATAAAATTTCAGTACTTTGCCCATAAAATACTATGGCTCAAAAATACACTCCCATCAAAATATTTTGAATTGTGCCAATATAAACACCTAAGAACATGTGCACGGCAGCTTTATGGCAAATAAAACCATCTGTAACTGATTTACAAAAGGTTCTTTATCTTTGCTTTGTCGCTCTATTCAAACAGCCAAAAAACTTCCACATACTAGTGCCTGCGCAAGAGGACCACGGCGGCAGGTGACAGGGGGCGGTGCTGCTGTAAAACGTGCTGACGTCCTGAGGTGCGAGCAGCTCCGAAAAAACTGCTCCCTGCAGCCTCTCAGGTTTACAGCGCAGCAGAGAGGCCGCCTGGGATGAGATATACACCACTTTACCAGAGAGGAACGACACTGCCACAGAGAACGTGTCCTAAGATCGAAGTGAGAAAGAATTAATGCGTTAGATTCTTCTGAAAGCTCACAACCTGATGATGTGTAAGACTAGGTAACCTGTCCAGTCATACCGTGTTTTGAAGGGTGTACTCTGATGTAATGTTGTCTAGCTCTTCGATAGTAAACGACGACAGGTCCAAACAACACCCATGACTCTCTTCCACGCTCCACTGATGGTAGTACTCTTGATTAGCTACAGAAAGACACAACACCCCCTGTCATTGGCACTCACATGCTGGTACAACGAGATGCAATTTGTATTTTGTTTTTCTACTCACCCCGGACTTGTTTGACACAGCTAAGTGCATATTGCAAGGAGGCTAGGGTGCTTGATCGCCCCTTCCTGCGCCATTCTGGCGGCACGCGGACCTTTAGCTCACGCAGGGCCTTCCGCAGCTCTCTCTGGGTCTCCAATCGGGCCGGCTGGTCACTGCTGGATGCTTGGGACGTCGGTTGATCCTGCTCCGAGCTGCCACTCAAAAGACTATACGAAACCGAGCTGCTAGGAGGGGAGGGACTGTTTCCATTTGAGCTGAGGTGAGACATTTTAATGGGTGAAATTAGCCACTATTTCTAATACAATTACTATATTACTATATAGGATTTCAACATTTCAGATTTTTTAATTAAATAACTTAATTTCAGCAAAGAAAATTTCTGAAATGTCTAAAAATATATATAATTTTGGTGCGGGCAAAGTTATTAGCCCGATAATCTCAAAATGAACCTGACCAAATACCAGTTTTTGCAAAGTACTGCATGTACAATATAATTTGAATCTGCCCCAAGTGAAGCATCATCATGCCAACGCCTTAACCAATTCCAAAAGAAAAGTTTTTCCGGGAACAAAATGTACCAAGCTAAACCATACTCCTACAATAGGTTTGTTAAATTGAATGTGTGAGCTATTTTTAGGTCAAACCTCCTCAGGCATACACATTGTTTTTTTTATCTCTTTGCTGACTAAAGTGGTTCAAAGACAAATAACATAGGTTTACACTCACACATCTGGCTAAGATTTGTATCCAAAATTACTCTGCAAGTAATTCAAGCTAGTTTATCTGTACATACTGTATGTACACCCACTGTTAAAAAGTTTAATGTTAGCATGATTTTTTTTTTTTAAAAGCCTCATATTCACCAGGACTGCTCAAAAGAATAGCATTTATTTAAAATAGAAATCAATTTAATGTGTTGAATAAAAGTATCAATTGCTTGATTCAAACGTTTGAAAAGCAGTGTGTATACATTTTCATACAAATGGTACGTATAAATAAATACTGGAAACGCTGGAAAAACATCTTATAATATTAATTTAACCATCTTCCTACCACATAAAAGTCATGTTAAACAGATTTCAGTTTAAATATCACATACCTCTTGCTTTCTGTAGTCTCTGTGGTTGAACCCTTTCTGTTGTGGGAGCTGCAGGTGGATGCTTCTCGTCCCATGTGTCCTTCGCTCTCCCTCTCGGCCGAGTCATTCCCGCTGGAGTGGGCATCTGTGTCATCCGAGTGCATCGGCTGGGACACTGTCGAGATGTCCAGCCCGGGACAAACAGACTGGCTGTCGGTCATTCTGGGAGAAGCATTGCTGTGGGTTTCCCCTTCACCCTTCCCTGTATGAGTGCTGCAGGTCACTGGTGTTTGGAATTTGTCATTACTCATAATGAAGCAGAATAACTATATATATGACATCTGTTTTGTGCATCTGTAAGGGACCTTCTGACACAGAAGGGCATGGGAACTCCTTGGTTATCCTGAAAATCTGCTGTGCTAAAACACAGGTACTGCTGAGAAACTTTCCTTCGTCCGACTGTCCTGGATGTATCTGCTTAAAAGGCCTTAAAGTTGCAAACAATCTGATGGGAAATAATAATAACAAAAACAGGATAAGCAACAATTGCACACCTGGAGATATGAAGAGACATGAAACATTTCAAAGTGCACACAGAGGATAGTGAATAGTCTACAGCAGTTCTGTCACATAGCGTTGCATTTTAATCCTGGCCTATAATGACATTAAAGAACCACACTGATGTATTTTCATTCACTTGTTTTGATGTCATGATATGTCATGATGTCATTGATGCCATGTACTCATTTTAAAGTGGGAGGGTCACTGAAATATTTAAATGAGTTTTACCTTAAAATATTTACTATACATGACATATTACACAGCGCATATATATATATATATATATATGTGTGTGTGTGTGTGTGTGTGTGTATATATATATATATATATGAAGAGTTTATTTGTAAAAACAGATAACTCTGTTTTTATCATTTTCAAAAATCATGATTTTTATTGTTGTCATATTTTTTATTGTGTTTTATTGTTAGTTAGCTGTATTCTTTAGTTATTTTTAACCTAATCAAAATAACCCAACTGCAGTTTGATTGAGATTAATTTGGAATGCACAATGAAAAAACATGATTTTTGAAAATTGTTAAAAAATGGATTTATCTGTTTTTGCAAATAGACTCTTCATGTATATGTACAATATTCAGTAGTGCTGTCAAATGATTAATCGAATGAATCACATCCAAAATAAAAGCTTTTGTTTACATACTATATGCATGTGTACTGTTTATTTATTATGTATTTAAATACAAACACATACAGTATATATATTGAAAATATTTACATGCATACACATTTATATAATTATATAATATATAAATATAGCATATTTTTCTTAAATATATACATGCATGTGTTTGTATTTATATATATACATAATAAATATACACAGTACACACTCATATATTATGTAAACAAAAACTTTTATTTTGGATTCGATTAATTGCAATTAATCGTTTGACAGCACTAATATTTACTTTTTTCTCTGGAGCAAAGTTCATACATGCTTTTATGAGTAACACTAGATGTGTAAGAAGATGTGACTGAGCTGTTTTCAGCTTTTCAGCATGAAACTGAAATATTCCCCTCCTGATGTATTGTTTTTTTTTTCTTCTGTTTTCACCTGTTTTTCTTACCCTGACAATTTTCAGTTTTCAATGCATATGTGGTAAATGCACTGAAAAATGAAACTTGTCAGGGTAAGAAAAACAGGTGAAAATAGAAAAAAATAAATAAATAAATTCTGTGCATTTGCATTAAGTAGTACATTTTTTAGAATAACACTATAAATTTATATATAAAAAAAACAAAGTCATAAATTAGTTTGGGGACTCGCTAGTCCAGTCGTTTATCTATGATCTGACTATAATAGCAGTGCATAGGGTTATAGATGAACGCGAGCCCTCTATCTGTAGACCTGTGGAATTACTGACGTCATACAAACATTGAAAATGAGATGTATTTTGAAATTCACATTACATCTTTCAAACAGACTTATTTCAAGTTATTGTCAAAAATATACTGGAATACGATACAGTCAAAGGACGATGCAAATGGCGTTATATACAATGGTCATCCAGCACATCTCAAAATTACCACAAAATATTTTACCATTGACCAGAGATCCGTAGTGAAATAACAACGATATAGACTAAAAGCTAAATGTTTAAATCTTAAAGCATTTTCTTTGACAAATACAGATTCAAATGTCATTCACACATACGATGCAAGACTATGATAGCAGTGATCCATATATTAGGACAAAATGCGGCTTTTCTTACCTTATAAAACTATTCCAGCTGCTTCAAAGTGAAGTTTAGCCAGCTTTTCAGAGCTTGCATACGGATAGACGCATGTGCAACACTGTAGCTCAGTACTGGAACTCGGGTCTTCTCTGATACTAACCCGTGTACGGACACCACCATCATTCTTGCTTTGGGAACAAATTTCACGTGTATCCAGCAACTCCCGAAACCGTCTCTCATTGGCTCCTAACCTGCCGTTACCCCGCCCACTACGCGTAAACCCCGCCCATCAAAGAGAAACTCGCGCTGCTATTGGACATGTGGGCAGGGCTATGACTGCTCGGCGCTCCTAAGTCACGTTGTAGCAAAGGCTCCATCTGAAGTGTGTGGACGTGAGGGAACATCGAGACCTAATTTGCCCTTTTCTAAACCGTATTACCTCCTATAGAGGCGCATAGTGTCTTTTTACTTATACCATATGAGACTAATACACTGCGATATTTTTAAACAAAAGTCAAATAAACAAGGCTATGATTCTGAGAATAATTGCGTGTGCATCTTTAGCATGCTACCGTTTGTAACTTCACGTCTTTTTTGGTGGTTACATGTTCAGCGCACTCGGTGGGAGTCGCTCCGTTCCTCGTGTTCTTGTGTTCAAAGCGTATCCGTCCACCTGCGACTGACACATGAGGGCGTGTGAGGGCCATGCCAGCGTTTACTGTGAAAAACTCGGTCTCATGACTGTTCTCCCCTCGTTTGCTGCTCAAATACACGGTGTAATAGATCACAGCTGGACACATTTGTTGGCAAATGTGTGTTTGTCTTTGAGTGATTTGAACACACGGCAACCGTAGGCTAACATGACAGGATGTTATTATTTAGAAAAGTAAAATATTATTTTTTAATTATTAATTTCACATTTGGGCAGTGTTTAGGCTGACTTAATAGCCTTTGACATTCCTTTCAAAAATGTAGGGCGGTGCCATACTTTTATAATAGTGGCATCAGATTGTAATACCATGCGGGGAAAAAAATGACAAAAAGCCCTCTGTAAAACCACCATCCCCTTTGGATTATTAATTTTGTGTATTACGTAATACTTATCATGCACATGAAATGTTGATCATTTACGAACTAAATAAAGGCGATTGGCCAATCAGAACTTGGTACTGTAAACTGCGCTCAAGCAGGAGCAATTTCATCATTTTTCGCGCAAAATGGTTTAAGCTCAACTTTGGAAGTTCTTTAAAAAAAGAAGACAACAGAAAGTATGATTTTTCCTTGATTAGAATTTTAAAGCCACCTACTGGCGGTTTTATTGTCATATTTATTTATCCATGACAGACCTAAACCAGCCAAGGTGCCAGCACAAAAACACATTCAGCAAAATATTGTTTAATTATCGATATTGACCAAAATTCCTCTATTTCAGGCCCCAGAAGGAACTTATAATAATGAACTTATAAATAATAGTTCTTTTAATAAGGCTAAATAGAAACCTTTTTAAAAATGAGACCAATTTTGTAATCACAATTCAACCACTGGTAATACCATGGCACAAGATAATCAGCGATCATAAACTCTGTCTGAGTGATAACTTTTTTTAATCAACCTGAAGATGGTATTTTATGATAATAAACACCTGACTATACATATCCCTGACTGTTCATTATCGTTGGGGAGTTTTCTCTTTCTGCAGGTTGTATTTGTGCCAGTAGGTGATGTCTGTTTTAAAACGGATAAAAATTGAGATTATGGCATTAAAAAGTTGATTATGACATAAAACTTCATGTTAAACACATGCTTTTTACTCTTTGTCATAACATTTGTCTCGTAATTTCAACCTTTTTTGACTTTTGTCACATTTTCAACTTTTTATGTCGTCATTATGACTTTAAGTCATAATTTCGATTTTTGTGACATATTTATGACTTATGTCAGTTTTGGCTTTCTATGTAATAATTATACAATTTTATAAAATAATTTTGATATTTTTTTTGTCATATTTTTGTCTTATGACTTTTTTATATCATAATTATGATTTGCCAAGGCATAGCTACAAAATTACTAGACATATTGTGTCCTCTAAGTTAATGCTCAACCTATTGCCAATGCTTAACTTATTGTTTATTGGAGTGTTTTATAAAAGTATGATTATACAGTAATTGTCACTGTGCACACAGCAGGGAGGAATGAGGAACACAGAGACGAGGATAAACTCAAATATACAGTCTTTAATATAAACAAGGCAGGGCAGACACACAGGAACACCGGGAGTAATGAGTAGACCAGACGAAAACAAACTGAACAGGCAGGAACTAAATACATAAGCTAATAATCACACTGAACAAAGACAGGAATATGACCAAATATAGAAACATGAGGGCGGGAAACACAACACAACACAAGGCTGACAGTAATTCTGTTTTGAATGCATATTTATGTAACTTAATGTAGGCCTACTTCTACCATAGAACATGTTTAGGTAACCGTGGTATTACAGGTACCATGTTACTCACTGGTAACTTTATTTTTGAGTTAATAGTTTATGCAATAGTGATGCAGTAGTGAATAGTTACTTACTGAAAATTATTTACTGAAAAAATAGTGGGTTTTTTTCAGTATAAACATTTTACCTTGATCCATTCTGTGTAAAAATCCTCTCCAAATGCTGGAGCTGACCTTGTTTTATAAGAGATTACTAAAACAGACAGTTTATATGTTCTTAAATACATAATCTTAATACATAAAATTAGAAAATAAACTTATATTTTATATCAAATAGTTTATTTAAAAAAAAATCCACACAGACCCATTTTTATTATATATTTATTTTTTTTATGTTGTCATTGTTTTCAAACACACACACACATTTTAATTTCTAACTCGGAACAATAAACACAGGTCATCATAACTGTCTTTTTTTTTTTTTGCAATATATATATGTATATTTATATATATATATATTTTCCCAAGATGTTCATCCATATAATAGACATTGACAGATTTACTCTACAATTGATTTCATGTATGTCTGGTTGCCAAAAAGTTTCCCTGTTACAATGTACTTCGTTCTGTTTAATATGTAGTCCACTATAACTTATGACACAAACAAATAAAAAAATAAAATAACAACATAAAATAAAACTGTGAAGACCGCATTACCCATGATCCTCCAGCCTAGTCCCTCCAAAAAGGCCAGACAAACAGGGGTAATGCTGATCCTCAACATCTCCTCCCCAAACGAACCTCCATAAATCAAATAAATACACAAATGAAACACAAATTGTTATTAATACAGCAACTTGGCTCTTGGTTCGATGCATTTCTAGACCTCCATGAAGCTCTATGGTATCAGCTCCTTAAATTCTGCTTGTTTATACTCTTTATTTAGTCCCAAAAACCTTCAACAACGAATCAAACTGTTGTAAAACACCTTAACCTTTCATTCAAAACATCATGAATGAATAGCAACCAATTGAAGTTGATATACCAGTCTGTACAAGCTTTCTGAAAAAAACTTTTGACACGCTAACCTTTAATAAGGCAGGGTTCATTTTCCAGTATTACTTTGATATCTTAGGTCACTGTTCTTATATTTAAACTTAAATTATTAAAAAAAATTAAATAAAATCACCCTCTCCTAACTAAGCACAATGAAGCTGTGCCACAGAGCACCACTGTGAAGCTTAACTAATTTCTGCTTAAAATAAAGTAAACAACTGAAGACTAAATAACTCTATGACATGAGCAATGGACAAATCACTGTGGCTTTGAGCCAGTAAAGTTCTGTGTCTTCATTGGTTCCCTCCCAATAAAGAAGACGCAGCATCTTTAACAGGCTGGCGTGACAAAACTACTCCCACCGTCCCTCTCGACCCACGCAGTTTTGAACAAAACATACAGCAAGTGCCAAGACAAAATAAAATGTCTTCATACACTCACACAAAGAAAGACAGAAAACCACATACATTATTTGTAGTAGTCCCCTATTAGAATCCTTTCAATTTGTGAAGCGTTGATTTAAACGCTTTGATTAATTTGTCATGTTCGAGTCCTACCCCAATGCATGTTGTTTATTAGTTAGTTATAGACCCCTTTAAAATGTTGACAACCCCTGGGAAAAAAATACTTATATTTGCCTAATATAATAAATAGTTGATCTATTTTACATCTTATTCTAATTCCAGATTGTATATGCCTTAAATGTAAAATCTAAAAAAAAGGACCCCCTTCCCCCAGATGAAGCCCACACTACAACATGAAACAATACAGATTTGATTTTTTTGTCTTTTTTCTTCTTTAAACAGCTACAAAGAAATAGTTCCATGTTTTATATTCAGCATTACAGATACAGACCTAAAGGAGAAGTTGTGCTATTATTGTTTAGATATTAGGCCTGGGGATGCGTCCATCAGATTGTGGTTTCAAATTCCTTATCCTGTTAGCATTCAAGTAAAATAAACATAGACCTGAAGAGAGATGGGCGATTTATTGTTTCCTTTTGCTGGATGAGAGCTTTTAAAAACCAGAGATCTAGGGAAATGTTGTCCCTTAACCTGTTTTTGATGGCAGTTGGCAGTATAAGCAAGATATAATATGGTCTTTGGTCATTTTTCATTAAAATAGCTCAACGTGAGTGGGACAAAGAAATGAACGGGCATGCAGGGATGGAAAAAAAAATGAAATGAACTAAGGCTGTCTCCTTTTAAAGAAGAAAAAATGAATGAAATTATTAAGAGTTCAAAATATCAGTTCATTCTGCGCCAAACATTAAGCTTTTCTTAATATGGAATGTAAAAACACACCAGTGGAATAATTTCTCTAGCCCCGCCCCCTGTCACAATCAATCAGCTAATCTATGTCCTCCCCCCTGTTTATGCAAGCAGGTTGCCACGGGAACAGCCTTTCTTTACCTGCAGAGGTCTAAGCAGCCTAATCTGTCAGGATGAAGCTGAAATACTCCACACAAACACTACGGCGGACGGCTAGAAACTGAATCATGTGTAAAAGAAGAAAAGCTAATGGCGCTAAGTTGGAAACGTGAAGGGGAGGAGGGGGGTGTTCACGTGCAGACGCACACTTCACGCCTGGCTCGCTTTTTGTCGACAGATTGGGCGGATGAGACTGAAGGGTGATGCTGATGGAGGCGTATATACGCACAAGAGCAAACCAGGAAGAGCACGGTGGAAAAAAACAAAAGACAACAAGAAAAAAAACGTCCCCTCAGGTGCTTGGCAGTGTGTAAACTACAGCTGAACTCAACAAACAGGCACACAGAGAGGTGGATAATAGCAAGGGACACAAAGGTGCTCGCTGTGCACATGGCAGCAGCGTCAAGTCCTGAAACGACGTGCTCCCTTTCCTGCCTGCTTTGCACATGAAAATATAGAATCTATATCTAAAATTAAAAGAAAGACTAAATTAAAGGCAGTCTCTAGATTTAAGAGAGAGAACCACAGCTGTTGAAACTATCTCACGTTGAAGTATTAAGATCAACCTGTGTGCTTTCAGACGGATGAACTCGTGTATCGGTTTGGCAGTAGTTCTGCCGCGAGAAAGTAACACAGCGCGCAGTTCTCTCCCATTCGCACCTGCAGTTAAAAAGCGCCATCAAAAACAAGCTTTTTGTGCATGATACTATTTCCCCTTTTCGGCCTTGCATCTCTCTGGGCTTCAAAATCTTTACCAGCAGAATGAATCAGGGAATTTTGGTCCTGATTTGCAGTTCAAATAGCACTAACAATTTCAAATCTTTTCACTTACAGCGCAATTGACCCATGTGCGATTAATTACTTCGCCATCCCTGTCAAAACCTACACAGCAGGCACACAACGTCATAAGACGTTGATATTTCGGTTGCGATGTTGGGCGACAAAAAAATTCAGTCAGTTCAATGTCTAATATCAATGTTAATTTGATGTCCGATAACGACGTCAGCTGGCATTGATATTTGTTGTTTTTAGGTTGCATAACGTTAAATCAACGTCAAATTGGCTTCGAATACTGACGTCAATCCGATTTTCATTCTTAAACAAAATGCAATCTGTCCGACGTTATTTCTGACGTTAACCTGACGTTATATTGACGTCTTGTGCCTGC
Organism: Onychostoma macrolepis; assembly: GCF_012432095.1. Taxonomy (NCBI): domain Eukaryota; kingdom Metazoa; phylum Chordata; class Actinopteri; order Cypriniformes; family Cyprinidae; genus Onychostoma; species Onychostoma macrolepis. Next base: position 13,576,759 of record NC_081164.1, on the reverse strand, counting down.
TGGGTAGTTTGACTGTGTTACAAGTACTTGAGGTTGTTTAAGACCTATTTTGGAATTCTTTAAGATAAATACACTTACTTTATTTGATAGACAGCATAATTCTACACTGCTATTAAGGAATGTTTAAGAGATAAGACACTAAAAGCATTAAATTAAGATAAACATCTACAGTCATTGGTCCAGTCTGTTGTGGCAGTTCACTAAGAGAGTAAGTACTGTTGGTGAGAAAGAAAGAAAGAAAGAAAGAAAGAAAGAAAGAAAGGGGTTGAGGGGGCAATGTGTAGGTCTGAGATAGAGTGCATGTGACAAAGAACAAATTGGGGATATCGATTTAGAACCTCAGTTAAGGGAGTCTATCGCCTGTGCAAAAATACACCAATACTCAGTGAGCAAGAAAGAGTGAAATAGAGCGTGCAAGATACAAACACCCAGATTAAGAGGCAGTAGTTTAAACCTGAAGCAAAATAAGTCTTACAAAACTTAAAAAAATATACAAATGCACACTCACACACAAACTACAAAAACCATTATATCAGAATAAAACTCTACAAAGAACATTTGGAATATATACTGTATAATCTTATCATATTCTAAGGGGTTGTGATTTCTTTTTTTTTTCGGTTGTCACAAGTAATCAGGAGTTTGGAGTATGAACAGTATTTCAGAAAAGCCGGAGGTATTTACAGAGGAGACATGGCCACACACTCACGGACAGGACGAACGAGGAGTGACAGGGGCCCAGCTGTGAGGCAGTGGAGGCAGGGGGCAAGGGGGCTCGGGAAGGGGCGGATTTAGACTCTTTGAGGGCAAATAAATCGATTATTGTGAGAAGTCGTTTTTCTCATCTTTTTGGGAGGGATTTTTCTGTGGCTTGGAATTGGGCGTTCATGAGCTCAGAGTGGGGTAGGAACGTCGCGCTTTAGGTGCTGAAGTACACTGTGAAGAGAAGCAGATCAGGTTTATCGTCAACATTCGAGAAACAGTACGTAATATGAAATATAATCTTATCACGAGTTACTCTAAGCATTTTCTACTTTAGCCACCTTTTCACTATCCAAGACAAAGGACAGCCTGGAAGTCATTCCTTTCTAATGGAGAATAGTGCGGGAGAGGTGTGGAGTTTGATCAAATGTGTATGCCGAATTTTCTGATGTAGTTTGAGCTTTGGAAGCACTAAAATATTTGATGTTTTGCAGCTAGACCATATGCCAGAGCATTAGATTAGTGAAGATGTGAGTGAAATTTACCAATAGTTTCCACTAAAACCTGTAAAATGGGCAGTTATGAATAATTAAGTCAGAAATCAACTTATAATTGTTCATTTACATTGATTAGGCTTTTTTTTTTTTAAACATATTGGCTGTAATTTATATTGTGTGAATATATTCACACTCATTATTCATTCATTTCACAATGGTGAATAAGATCAGTATAACAGCGGATTTTTTTAACAATCCATGTGACTGCCACTAGGGGGCAAAATGTGACGATTTTACGAATATCGGAGATAGTGGAAAGGCGGTTTATTCTGTGTTCAACATGCAATTTTCGCTCAATATTTTGTACCTCAATTTGTGAAATCAAACACAAATACCAAGTTGACTGTGAAGAGTGCTTAAAGGACAAGTTTGCCGATTTTCAACCAGCTTTGTATTTTTACAATGTGTACTATTTCTTCATGTTAACTGCACTAAGATCTCCCGGTTTACTTGCCAGCTAAAGTCCGCTGGATGGCGCAAAATGCTAAATCTTTTGACAGCTCTAGGGCTTTTGTTAAAACTACAGATTGTATTTATACATTTTTATATCCCCACCTACAGACAGTCAGATTGAGCCCAGTGAAGCATGGGTGTTGAAGCTCCCTACCGTTTTAGCACACAGCCCTCTTTCTATGATTTTGCTAGTCATGTAGCACTGATTATATATTTAAAAAATGCCTTTCTACTGCATAGACAGCCAAGTTTTATCTTGCCAGCAGCAAATTACCCATTTAAAACTGAATTTCATTTTACAAATGAATCATTTCTGCATTTGAGAGTAGAATATTCCCAGAATATTCCTTTGCTTACCAATGATTATAATGAGGACAATCACGCATATCACCCCCAGGATAATCATCATCTAAAGAAAATAGGCAAAAAGAAGGAGAATGAGTTGAAAAGCTGTAAAATGTAGACTATGAAGACCCAACATTCAAACATTTAATCCAAAAATGTGTCATTATAAACAACTTTTTGTTTTGAGGTATTTTTTTTATATATTATTTTAAAATCTACAATTTTAAGCAGTGAATACAAATAACACCATGCACTTATACTGACAGCTAAAGATGTTAGAATGATACAGGACTTTCATTTCAAAGCGGTATACTGATTTGAGATTTACTGTTTCTGTTTGCTTGATTTAAATGTGTTGTTATGAAAATCCATTGCCTTTTTCAGCCTTACTGGAGGAACTTTTTGTGTTGTTTACCTTGGCATTCTTCCACCAGTATTTATTCTTGAGCTTGGCAGCACTGGTCTCGAATTGTGAGGCTCCAGCCTGCAGGGCATCAGCCCGATCATCCAGTTCTGACAGCTTCTGGTCCCTCTCCAGAACCTTGTCTACGTTCACACGCATAATGTCCACCACCTGAGAAACGATGAAGGTGACTCTTAGTAAACTGTGTCATAAACGTGTGTTCTGAAAAGGCACTTATAGATGAAAGAAGACAAAGAGATGGGGTTTGCTCACCTCATCCACCTGAGCCTGTGTCTGCTGTAAGCGACGGTTGCTGGTGAGGTTAGGGGGCTGGTTACCTTCTGGGGCGGGGGCACCGGCAGGGGCTGGGGCAGACCTGCAAAGCAACATACAGGCATTCGTCAAAACTTCAGTATCACTGGGGTGTATTATTAGTACAGTGACTTACAGAATCTATATACAAGAAATATGAGGAATGTTTACTTGCATTTCTTATTAGAATAGTACTTGTTTTCAAATTGTGATTACAATAAAAATTCACTACTAAATTAGTTTGATTTGTCATAATCATCATGCCAGCAAGATTACATTGTTACTGCTATCTGACGCAAACAAGCTGTTGCATGCATGAAAATAAATTACATTATTTGGTTAAATATAATGTAGCTATTCACTCGCTCGCTCGCTGTTTTGTCTTTTGTAAAGACTGTTGTGAAACAAAATTAAATACATTTTAATTGAACTGACAGAAATGATAAGTAAACAGGGATTTCTGAAAAAGTCTCCTTGCTAATGCCAATCTCAGCCACCAGAGGAAGACAAAACTCTGTATAAAGGTCACCTCTGAAGGATCCCTGGATATAATCCCTGTTTAGTAAGAAAGGAAAGTCTTTTTCCTACTGGGATCTTTTTTTATATATATATATTTAAATGGAGTAAATGAGCTAGGAGTAAAGCTTACCATATTTTTATTCTTACTTACCAGCCTTTTCATTCTCAATTACTTCCGCTCCGTCTCATTTACAATAGTCTATATTTGGACATTAACTCTTGGCTCCTCTCACCTTCACTGACATGAAAAGATTGATTTGCACTTCGTCTTGAGTGATGTGTATCATTTTAATAGTTCTTATAGTCAGAACATAATAGTAACATTCTTGCAACTAAAATACATTGAAACAATTTTTTGTCTACAGTTTGACTTTAATAAATTAAACTATGTAATGTAATAGTGTTGTAAAATTAAATGTAGGCTATTTGTGTGAAATGTTTTGTTGTGATATCTGTCTATCTATCTATCTATCTATCATCCAAGCATAAGAAGGAAGCAGAAACAGGCTTTTTGTGAGCACATGATTCAATACTAAATTATCCGAAGACAAAATTTGGGAGTAGCCAATATCTTAGTAGTTTTATTACCATCAAGACCAATGGCTGCACTGATGCTAAATTTCTCCTTTAAAGCAAAATGTGTGTCAGTTCATCAAAATGAATTAGATGAAATAACACACCAGACATTTGTCCTGTGCTCTTACGGCCTGGTTATGCAAGGCTATTTTTCCAATACCAACTAACAAATTCCGCATGAAAAACAATGTACATTTACTGCATATACACTAATATGAGGTTAAATAAATAGTTTCTGGACCGTTCCTCACACTGGACTGGTAAATGCAGGGTCATATGAATGATAGGGACAACATCCCCACCCCCACACAAGGCCTTCATTAAGCATGTGAGTCTCTGTCATTGTTGCGTCACAATCAACATGCATTTTATTAAATAGCTGGACCAGATGTTTACATTTGTTACTAATTGATACAAATCTGTTTTTATGTAAGCTAGAACCTTAAAACAACAGAATGGGCATGTCAAAATATCACACTCTAGGCCTAGCGATCCTTTAATAGAAGTATACAATAGGAGAGGTAATATGGATGTATTATTGAAGCTGCGCGCCATTTACAGCCTCGATTATTTAAACCAGTTAAACGAGCGTGTCTACAAAATACTAGTATACACGGCCATCTTTCCTGCAGAGGAACACCTGCGCCCTTTGTGCCAGCCATTTGGCTTCAGTCTAACCAAATATCAATGAATATCAAGGCCTGGTTCTATAGAAACATCTTGAATGGGTTAGATAATAATATAATTCGGAAATGTAACAAATTGCATCGCCCCCTTTGCCTGAACGCGAGCATATGACGGTCAGTTTACCAACCCCCACGACTCTAGTTTACAGCCTGCGTACGGGATTTTTTTCCTTTCTTTTTTATACCATGTGAGGTATATTTTTGATTAGCATTATGTAAATGTCATTTGTTGAAATTGATATCAGGCCAGGTTTGAAATACAGTGGGCCTTGGGCTATTTGAGACAAATCCCAGTGGGCTTTTGAATTGACATCGAAATTATCATAGGGACAGGGATTTGGGTGGACAAATATATTAATTGCAATAGCCTACATTTATGTCAATTCATAAATTATTTTCATTCTAATAGCGCGCGACCAATTCCAGCCAAACCAGTCCAATCCGGTGTCTAGGCGTGATTCTGTCGCTGTTGCTCATACCAAACACGAGAATACAGCCAAAGACGTCTATATTATAAATAAAGCAGTTCCTTGAAAGCAATTTACTGTATAGATGCGATTTCAGTATGTCAGCGGTAGCAACTGAAATGGAAAAACATTGGCCATTAGGAGCCTATTTATAGACTATTATATAGCAAGTGCGCTCGTCAGAATTCAGTGGGTCTCGTGAAATAAGCAATAGATGTGGAAAAATGCGTATACACGATCCAACATAAACCTACGGTAATATGGAATATGATTATTTTGTGCGTACATATTATTTATAAACCACGTTCTATTAACAAGTGGCAGCAGCGTCATAATAATCAAGCAAAAGAGGTTCTAAAACGTCATTCAACACTAGATTACGAAAATGAATTTAAATGAAATCGTACTCACATTTTGAACCGTGTTTTGTGTGCGTCTACAAGAAGTGTGTGGATGAACGGGCTGCTTCAGGCGTTTCTCCCCGTCTCCGGGATAAATAATGCACTCTCCAGGTTATTCCAGTAAAGTGGTATTCCTTAAAGGTTTGTATTTATTTCTTTCCAGCGGTGTGCTGCGCCTCGCTATTATTCCCTTTATAATAAGGGCGCTCTACCGCTACTCTCTTCTGTCACTATGTACACATAAAAAATAGATGCTCGGATTAGTCGAACAAAGATGGCTCGCTGACGTCACTCGTCATCCGGGAAGCTGCAGGTTGGAAGCAGTGACCATGAGAGACAGGAGATGGAGGATGCATTGCTTGTTGACAGTATGACAAGACGGGGCAGGGCACATTTAGGCTTTCCGTGTGGAACACTTTCAGCAGTATATGTAAGAGGACGTGGGATGGGGTTCATGGACTGTATTTGCACAACATGCCTTGTGGTTCATTTATTTATAAGCAAGGAGGATTGCTGAAACAAACAAAATGGCGGTCTATGAAAGGTTGAATGGGCTTCAAGGCTGCATATGCTCACTTGTTAGTTATCATAATGGGAAATATGAAAACAGTTAGAATTCTGGAGCAGTGTTATTATTGTAATTCATCCTGATTCCACATGTGCCGACAAAACAATTTCATAATACTTTAGCACTAGAATCAGTAAATATTGTGTGTCTACACATGTTGCCTTACGCGGTATACTTTGTAACATATGACATCAAAAGGTAAATAGTACAAAGGGAAAAAGTGTTTGGCAGCGGTGGGATTCGAACCCACGCCCCCGAAGAGACTGGAGCCTTAATCCAGCGCCTTAGACCGCTCGGCCACGCTACCGTTAAGAACGAACGCTGTCCTAGGAGTAGAAAAATCATGTGGTTAGTATCGCAGCTGCTCTATCTTAAAGCGCTTGTCATTTAGGTTTATATTCAGGCCATATTTAGGTTTATACATCATCTATAAAGGAAGTTTTATTATTTCATTATTTATTAAACTACTGAAGTGTTTTAAATCACATATTTTATGATCATGACATGATACTTATTATCAAAGTGGCAAAACCGATCTATTTTAAACAGAAAATAGAATATAATTTATTTTAAAAAATACATTTTTAGAGTTTAAGACATGATTACTTAAACCACTAGATGTCGCTATATACATGTAGTATTCATATTGTCAGATATCACATATCTCTGCCAACCAGAAAAACTTTACCATAATACTAAATGAATGCGACATGTAAAACCACGAATTCAAGTGGCGATGTTTAAACCATAAAACATATTTTTGTAAATGGAACAGAATTGTGCTTCATACATTCACTTCAAAAAGTTTACTGATCAGTTCTGATAGGAGATTTTGAATCACCATTTCTAGAACAGTAATTTAATATTAGTCTAGATGGAACTGAACGTGAATTATTAACAGCAATTTGATGTAAATATGTGTTATTTACACTTTGCGAGTAAGAGAAATTCACTCGGCTTCCGTCTGTGGGCGAACGCTTAGCCCCTCCTCCTGAGTAATATTAGCGGTTTTCTAAATAAATTAACGCATATTTTAGGTGTTTTAATAAAATATTTTTGATGAAACCCTGAAATGGGAACTATATGCGTGTTAATTTTACGGTTACACGAATAAATAACGAAAAGGCCATCGGTTTCAAAATCCACCAATGGCATCGCAGGAAATGCCAGTATGTTAATATGAGGTCTAAAAGAAACTGAATTTAAAATCTATAGTTTACCTTTTAAAAACGTTAAAACGCTTATCTTGTACTAGTCATTAAGTGTATGAATACATACGTAACTTGTACTTTGAATTCTTTTGAACAAGTTAGAATCACAACCATGATTGAAAATACTTGTACGGTTTACAAAAGCTTTCCAAGCCCGTTTGTAAAGCGCATTAGTTGGTATAAAACTAACTTACTATCTTAGAAATGAGATAGCAAATAATGATGATTGGATTCTATGAATGCGTGATTATTATCCGTATTCGTTTAGGGCTTGTAACCCCTTTTCGAATCCTTTCTGAACCATGCGTTATGTATTTGTTAAGAGAGAAAGATTACTCTGATTGAACTGATTCATTGTTAAAGAGTTCGTATTCTAGAGTTCTTCACGTAACACTCTATGTAACAAGTGTTTCGTTGTAGAATGTTATTACAGAATATGTGGAAGTGGGTTTGTCTAAAATTATCAGTAATTTTAAAATTCTTTTTGAATTTACATCTTGTATTGAGTAGTTTCAAACGGCGCTGGCGTTCAGACGAGGTGGCCGTACCCGCCAGCGAACGGACAGCCAAACTATTCCTAACCATTTGTTACAAGTCCTAACACAATCGGAACAATTCCGAACTCAAGTCCTAACAATCCTAACAGTCTACGGTTTTTCCTAACAGTTCCGAGCAGCACTCGGCCAGGCGAAGCAGCCATTGGTCGAACGGGGCAAAGCAGCCATTGGTCGAAGTGTGCAATGCAGCCATTGGTCGAACTGAGCAATGCAGCCATTGGTCGGAACATTGCCACGTGACTACATGCATAAAAGGTGCAAGTACCAAAGCGCGGATTCGTCGTTTTACACTGGCCTCTAATCACAGCGTGCGCGAGACAGTTTTAATATTTAAACTGGTTAAGGCGATGGACTGCTAATCTATTGTGCTCTGCAGGCGTGGGTTCGAATCCCATCCTCGTCGAGCTCTTTTCAGGAAGTTGTCATTCTACATGTTAACATATCAGGTAACCATTCATAGAAATGTTCAGATAGATTTCCTATTAACGGCTATTTTTATGGACCGCTATTCGTAAGCATTCCGCCATATTGGAATGGTCAAAGCAAGTCCATGAACACTCGGGAGCAAGTTGACTGTATGTCTGTGTTACGTGCTTGATATTTTTGGGGATGTTTCGTAACATTTAAGTGAGACACAACTGTCACTGGCGTAAACCATGAGAAGAATTGACCAGGGACCTGTACCATGATGGTAGATGAACAAATTCCGAGTTATAGGATAAGTTTTGAGTTGACAAAACCAAACCACTCCAATCTGGCTTTGTTGGTACCATGAAGCTGATCATCAGCTTTCTGTGTCAACTCCCGAGTCTGATCCCGAGTCAGTGGAGTGCGTGCACATGAATGTATGACATCAGCGGCGAACAGCCAATCACAACACAGAGCAATTGTAATTCACGTCTCACAAGAGAGCCAGATAGATTCAAAACTCTTTTGTTAAAGGTTAAGAGATTAAACAATGAGGAATTTAAACGCATTTCCACTGAAGTACTTGTCCATGAAAGAGGACAAATAAAGGAAATTATATTGCTCTATCAGTGCAGTCACAAGTGAAACTTGCGATAGAGACTCAAACATGTAAGGTCACATTTAGCCATTTTTAAAGTGTTATCTATTGATTCTACCATTTATTTATTACATATGATCTGTATATTTTAATATTCATTTAAAATAAGTGCTTTATAATAATTGTTAAACTAAAAGTGCTTGTGTGTAATGGAGTAATAATCAAATCATATAATTATATAAATCATATGTAAATTGCAATTATCATTAAAGCCAGACAATTTTATTTATTTTTGTTTTTTAAGGTACTTCATAGTAATCTTTAATTTGTAGGAAGAGAAACTGGGGGAGTGACTGTGTCAGACATGTGTCACTTTGCGCACATCTGATTGGTCCAATTTCAGTTTGAGATCTCCGGGGCAGGCAGAACATAACCTTAGCTGCGCAGTGTGAAAATTTTACTATGGCAATGAACACAGCTAAAAGCCAAGCCACTTTCATGGTACCTAAAACCAAGGATTGGTGCAAACTAAACTGAAACTTACCTGGCTGGCCAGCTAAACCGGCTTCATGGTACAGGCCCCAGGAAGCAAGCACGAGTTCAATTTATTTTGAAAGGTGTAGATGAATCATTAAAGATAGATTATGGGAAAAAGGAAAAAACTGAGTGACGCCAAAACAAAAACAATCAAAAGCAAAACAATCCCAATAACTAAACCCCAACCCAACTAATCTAACTACCAAACAGAAAATGTAGAAATAAAGCCACAAATTTCAGCGTATCCGACGCCCAATATAATAACCCTAATTAATAACAAAAATACATAAGGGTCTGTCATTCCTTACCTGAATTTAACAATAAAAGAACTAAAGTTAAATACAAAAACTTACCCATCTCCTTTTCCCGAAATTATTCTAACAGGTCTTAAGTGACAAAACGCCACATTAGTCTATATTAATTGATCTCAGTGTTAATTTAGCACCGCAAGTCAAGACAGTAGGTAAAGCACTAGTCATTAGCAACAGGTGTTTCCAAGTTCTAACGAACGACGATAACAGGTTTGGTAAACCTCATCACAGAACTCCAAAATCTCAATAAACTAACGATTAAATAACAAGTCGACTGAACATTTCAACAAAGCTAATAAACTTCAACACCATACACCCGATTCAAACAGATAAGAGAAATAAACGCGGCTGGAATGCAGGATGACCCACTTAGTCCGGCCCACTTTTAAACGGGTAGGTCCATCCTGATTGGTCAACTGGTGGACTGAACAGCTAACAGACAAAACCTAAGTATTCAGAGCAAAAACAGCAAAAGAGGAAAAGGAGAAAAAAAAAGAAGACAGGGGGCAAACTAAAACATACGAGGAACGTAACAGTCTGCAACCCTAGATTTATGCATGTATGAATATTTGTATCTGAAACAGACTTCAACAGATGATTTTGCAAAGGACGGAAAATCCGTTTTCTCTACACACACACAAACAGCTCAGGTTCTTCTGATAACTTAGTTGCGTTTGTCATTGATGAAACCCACACACAAATGTAACAAATTTAAAACAAGTAGTCATTTTATGTATTCAAAAAAATTACTTTTTAAGGAAGTGCTCGCTGGCGCCGTGGCTTAGTTGGTTAAAGCGCCTGTCTAGTAAACAGGAGATCCTGGGTTCGAATCCCAGCGGTGCCTTTTGGAATTTTCAAATCGTGTTTCTTGTTTTTTTATGACTGACAAGAAACTAGATGAAGAGCTCTATAATGTTTTGTGTGTGTGTGTGTGTGTGTGTGTGTGTGTGTGTGTGTGTGAGATAGATGACCAGTTGCAGGTTACAAACTGGAAGCTATATTTCTAAATATAGTGGCAAAGTTGAAGTTCTGTTCTCTTTGATATATCCGGAAATTTAACAGAATGTTTTAGTGACGTGATAGGTTTTAATTTAAGATTTAAAGAAAACATATTTGGCAGCGGTGGGATTCGAACCCACGCCTCCAGAGAGACTGGAGCCTAAATCCAGCGCCTTAGACCGCTCGGCCACGCTACCCTATGCGGCCAGCAAAAAAATGCTACACAAATGGATACCGTGGTCCAGTCCACATTCGTTGTCGTGAACTCCTAAACGGCTAATGTGTATTGACGGACGAAACAATCTGCTTTTCAATAACCGTTTTCTTTCTATGACCTGATGGTGTCAATGTGCCCACATAATTTCTTCTGGGTTAAAACACGTATGAAACAACAATATGAATCAGATAAACAAACCGAAGTAAGTTTTTTATGTGACCATATACTTTATTCTGGCCTCAAGATTTGTTTTGTTTAAAGAATACAAATCTAGCTACATTATAAATAAGGCCATGGTTTAATATATTTAATATGTAATGTGTATTTTATCTTATATAATTATACATCATTTTGATAAGAAAACATGAACGTAGGAGTAAATTATTAAGATGGTTTTTTTTTCCCACTGATTTGATTTCATTTGAAATCAGGGAGCTGGAGCTGCATGGCGGAAAGGATCATACAGATCTTGATTGAAGTCATATGGGTCATAGGTTGGAACTGGAGCATTTAGGATTACTTTGTTCCCCGTTTCCTTTTTCACCTTCTCAGCTGGCAGCACTGGTGGTGGTTCGATCATTTTAACTGGCCTGGGAGGATTGTCGATTAGGCAGTCAGGGTCCCAATAAGGATCGCAGTCATACTCCATTCCTTTCATAATCAATGGAGGAGGGGGTGGTGGAGGCGTGGATTTTTGTGGTGGAGGAGGGGCAGACGTCACTGGCTCTGATGCAGTTACAGGTGGAGAGAGTGACTTCTGGACAGGGCTGAGTTTGCAGTTTGGGTGGTAACGTGGATCGCAAAGTACAGGTACACCATCAGCGGGAAGGTACACAATATGTGGCTTGCATTGGGGGTCTTTTGAATTACACAGGTATATAACATCCATCTCAGAGGCAGGTGGTAAAGTAGGGGGTGGAGGCTGGGTTGTGGGTGGAGGCGTCGACTTAAGTTGGAGGCCGAGAGTATTCTGGTATTTGGATGCTTCAGGGCCATACGTGAGCTCCAGATGTCGCATCTGCTGGTAAAGCATTCGAATTCTGTCTATCTCATAGAGCTGGAAGAGAGACAGAGATAGTTGAACCAGAGAAAATACAGCTTCTTTGTGCATTCTAGGCCCTGTCCACAAGGAGACGCGTATAGCTGTATGCATAAAAATTTCGCCCAGGCGGATCCGGCATTTTGGAAGTGTGAAACCGCTATTTTTTGAAACCGGGTCCCAGAGTGGATCAATCTGAAAACGACACTCTTGCGTTTTCGTGTGTACAGCCGTATATTTTTTGAAACGATGATGTCATCACCCCACGTCTTGCCCCTAGTCAGATACCACTACATCATGTAACAGCAACAACAACATGAACAAACACTGAACATTTGTCTTTTTATTAACTAACATTAAAACAGATTAATAAATGTATTGTTCTATGTTCGTCTTCTTGTTGTTTTGGGTTTGTATACAACACGCAAGGTTTATGCACATGCTCCAAGTCTTCTTCTCCATTTTTAGTGTATCTCTGTGGCATAATTACAGCGCCACATGCTGGTCTGGCACGTATACTACATGGTTTTGAGTCGGTTTCGTGTGTACGCAGATATTTCTTGAGACGAGGAAAAAAAAAAAGATCGGATAGGGAAAGCTCTGGCTTCGTGTGGATGGGGCCTTAGTGAACAACACTTCTATTTTTATTTCTGCTTGCTGAGGAAATAACTTAAAGGGACAGTTCACCCAAAAATGTAAATTCAGTAATAATTTACTTACCCCCATGTTGCTCCAAACCAATAAGATTTTACTTTATTTTTTAAAAACTCAAAAGATTCGGTAAAGGTCATAAAGGCATCCAATTCAGTCCAAGTCCAAGTCGCGTGAACCGATACCATCACTTCATATAATGAGCAGATTTAATTCTGGATTTAATCAATTTGATTTAATTTAGACCAATTGATATGGATTCATTTTAAGACGTCTTAATGACCTTTTTGGACCTTTTAAGTTTTGATTACCCGGACTTTCAATGAAGGAATAAAAAATATCTTAGATGTTGTTAAAAATATCATAATTAGTTGTTTTCGAAGATTAAAGGAATTGTAGACGATTTCGAAGTGGTTAGCGATAGCAAGCTAGCTTTGACAGCATAAGATCCCACCCTCCCTGCAAATCACTCTCCAAAGCCACACCTCCTCCAAAACACATGAAAACCGATTCGAGGACTCGAGGTCTCGTGGTCTGGTCGAATCGCAGAATACCACTATAACACCTACCATTCTCACTCAGTCTGCAACAGCGTAATAGAACACGCTGATTACGTACCATATGGTTGAGCGGAAGTATGCAAATACATACATTGACAGGCTGGTAGTATAGCCTATCGTAGCCCTTGGATCGAGGGATATGATTGGACGGACATTTTATGTGCATATAAATACATTAGACCACTTAAAGTGTATTAGTAGTATTCTGCGCTTTGTCATGTAACGTTTTCTCATCAGTGAATGAGACATGAGGTAATCTGACATCGTTGCATTCAACCCTCCACCATCGCCGTCTCTCATCGTGTCGCTGGTTAAGCTGGCCACACACTAGGCGATTTTCAAATCTTAAAAGATATTAAAATCACAGACATGAAGACAGTTCAACCGATTTTTAGCCTTACAATCCTCTGAACGTGCACGCTAGACGATTCGACCAGACCACGAGACCACACACTTGATGATTGTAGGAACGATTTTACAGTGACGCGTGATCTCACGGAGACTTGTGAGATCAAACGTGACTTAAGAAGAAAAACATAATAGAGGACAATCAACGTTGTCAGCTGGCTCTCCTGGCGTGCTTTCTGTTTCACAGTGAAAAACAAAGTGTAAAAAAGAATATGGGTGATGTACTCTGCTTTCGTTGCATGTATTTGGCTGCCAAGTTTCAGCTATAGAAGCACGCAACATCTGGTAAGTGACGCTTGTTTGCTCTCATTGGCTATCGCGGGTATCACGTCAGAGGCAACCCGATCAAGAGTCAAATATGTTTGATATTTACGATTTGAGTTTAGGGATGCTCTGTCTCGATCGGAAGCAGATAAATAATTGTAATGACACCACATAATAGAGGATTTTTTGGACAAAAAATCGTTTGCGACAAGCCTTCGAATCGGTTTTCATGTGTTTTGGAGGAGGTGTGGCTTTGGAGAGTGATTTGCAGGGAGGGTGGGATCTTATGCTGTCAAAGCTAGCTAGCTATTGCTATTACAAAGCGTAAATAAACATACAATACGTATCCATGCATTACTGATGACAGAGAATAGCGTACGCACTTTGTGTCCATCGGATGCTTTTCAAAATGGCGCTACGCTGTCACAGAGAGACGAATTGCTGAATAAATGTCGTTATTTTTATTTTCTTTGCGTACAAAAAGTATTCTTGTCGCTTCATAAAATTCAGATTGAACCACTGATGGCAGATGGACTATTTTGACGATGTTCTTTATACTTTTCTGGGCCTTGACAGTGTTATTTACTTGGCAGTCAATGGGACAGTCACAAGCCTCCCGGTTTTCATCCAAAATATCTTAAATTGTGTTTTGAGGACGAACGGAGCTTTTACGGGTTTGGAACGACATGGGGGTAAGTGATTAATGACAAAATTTGCATTTTGGGGTGGAGTATCCCTTTAAGAGATTGCTATTGGGCTGTGAAGAGACTGTCATCCAGCATAAGAAAAAATTTTTGAACCAAATTACCTGCCCTGCTTTTAACCAGGTCTTACTTGTTTGGAACAACATGAGGATGACAGAACTTTTGTGTGAACTATCCCTTCAATAACTTAAAAAACAACTTAAAACAATATTTTAGCATTTATTCATTAGACCAATTTATTTAATAATAATAATCATTCATTCAAGAACTGCTATATTGGTGCTATTTACTAGTGGAAAAAAAAGTTTTATTAATAATAGGATAGAAAAAAACAAATGTTGTTCTTCTTACCCCTTCAGTGTGCCCAATACTGTTGTAATAACGATAGTAGGACTGAAAGTCTGGATTATTGCGATACCAGTTGGGGACAGCTGTTCTTCTTGGACGTGCATGGGCCAGAAAATCATGGGCATGTTCAGAGTCAATGCTGACAGCTGGATTAGATGCTGCAAGAGAAATTAGTACTAATGTATGAGTAAAATTACATTTTTGATGGAATAGTCTACAAGACAAGTATCATACGTGAATGGTTTTGCACTGGCAAAAGTGAAGGCACTAAATGTTATCATACTTCATTTCAGTCTTACCTTTGTCTTTGGAGACTTTTGCTAAGGATGTTGCCTGCGACACTGCGGAAACATTAAAACCAGTTAAGAAATGTTTAGCAGAATATTGATTTCTTAAAGAAAAACTTTGTAAATAATCATACCTGGCAGAATAACCAAGCAGTGCAAAGCACCATAAAGGCACAGCACAGACATCACCTGAAAACAGATTTTTTTTTTTTACTATATTAACAATCGTATTTTTCACCATAAAAATATTTGAAACAGAGTGTTGTTATATATCTTATATTTTGTTTTACAAAATGTATAGATATATTAACTTTAAGAACTGAATAAAATCACTCACCTTCTGTCTCATCTTTGGTCTCTCTTCAGATAGGAGAATTTCAAATGGCAAAGCATTTAAATACTGGACTAAATACCAGCAATTGCATCCTTACTTTTCATTGGTTGTGAAGATCAAAAAGCTTCCCCTCCTACTTGTACCCACATTCATTTTTACAGACTTACAGATCTTAAAATTACTTAAAATAACATGTCACCTACTTTGTGGACCAAATAATAATAAAAAACTTATTTGAAACTAGAGGTCAAAAACTTGTAACATGTACACTTATGCATTATGAATATGTTTCCTAATGACTAGCATTTTTCTTTTACAGTCTCAGTGACCTAAATAGACTTTACCAGTAAGGTATTATGAAAACTAGTCAGAACAGATACAACTACATTTCATTTGACTGATCTTATGGCATAAATCACACCATTAAGGGATCTATTATGTATATGACGTTGTAAATCTGATCCCTCAGGCATGTTTTTAGTACAGGGTCGAGAAGTCATTGCTTCAGCGCTACATAATTTCAACATCTCCGCTGTCTGGTTTGAAAAATGGCTTAGATGTGTGTGTTCAGGTGATGATAACATAAGCACCCCTGTGTTTAGAGACGCCACACAAAATTAAACCTTTACTCTCACAGAAACAGCTGGAGCTGTAATTTTGGACTCCAGAGCACAAAATACCTCTTAAACCAAATCTTCTGAACTTCTGTTTTGATTTAAAGATTCAAAAGAAAAATTTTAGTTTGTTAATTAAGGAAGGGGGCTATATGAGACAACAATATTTGTACTTTTTTGTTGCATTTTTTTAGTTGCATATTAAGTTGCACATGTGGCGGCAGGAAGGCAGAAGGATCAGAACACTTTAAGGCGGAGAAAACTAGTGAGTGGTTTGTTAAACAGGTGTGATCGAGAAGAGCTGGAATCTGAGATATGCAGCAAAACAGAGGGTTTCTGGTGATAATGATCAAATAACAGAAGGACTCAACATTAAGGTGTTATTGCACAGGTCCCATCCAGCCTCTGTACACTCTCATCCTCATGATAAATAATGAAAAATGATCCTGTCATAACCACAACCTACACTGTGAAAACACACACACAGCTATGGTTGCCAGACCTTTACAGTAATATTACACTTTTAAAAATTACACTTACAGTAATAAAATATAGCCCAGGTAATACCAAAATACTAAAATCTGTTTTCTACATTTCCGACAACCACTTTAACAACATAGTAAAGAAAACCTATACCATAAGAACCATAATTTGTCACAAACAGCTTTTTCCACATGTTGATATATGAATGGAAGGTGCACGGTGTCATGCACAAATGTGTCCCTGGATCACAAAACCAGTCATAAGGGTAAATTTTTCGAAATTGAGATTTATACATCATCTGAAAACTGAATAAATAAGCTTTCCATTGATGTATGGTTTGTTATGATAGGACAATGATTTGGCAGAGATACAACTATTTGAAAATCTGGAATCTGAGGGTGCAAAAAAAAAAAATCAATATACTGAGAAAATAGCCTTTAAAGTTGTCCAAATGAAGTTCTTAGCAATACATATTACTAATCAAAAAGTTTTGATATATTTACAGTAGGAAATTTGCAAAATATCTTCATGGAACATGATCTTTACTTAATGCCCTAATGATTTTTGGCATACAAAAATAAAAAATAAATTAATTAAAAAAAAAATCAATAATTTTGACCCATACAATGTATTTTTGGCTATTGCTACAAATATACCCCAGCGACTTAAGACTGGTTTTGTGGTCCAGGGTCACAAATAACACTATTACACAAGACACTAATATAATGCACTAAATAGCAAGCAACATAAAATACAACATAAAACCCTAGTTTACATAACTGATAAGACAAAACTAAGAAGGAACATAGTTATTTTAACAGGATTCTGAAAGTTATTTGCTCTATTTACCTTTTCTCTAATGTACATTTAACAGTAGTTAACAGCGTCTCATTAGATCTATTAGTTAACAGTATTTATTTATTTTTACCATAGCACGTTTAAAGTCTTTTACCGTTAAAATAACCATTCACCCTTCAGTGCAGTCATTCGGCTATATGACCAATGTTTGTTAAAGGCAACCAGTTTTCAGATTTCAGTTCTAAAAAATGTATCTGAAGACACAAGTACTTAGCAGTATTGTGTTTTACCTCATCCGCGTATTTCACATCGTCCTCCACCTAGACTTGTTATTACTTCTCCATGAATAAATCTATATAAATACATTTATATAAATATGATTCGCACGTGTTAAATCAACTTTAAATTCATTTTATATTAGTGTGCAGAATGTGTTGAGAATAGCTTCACTTGGTGTCGTTGCCAAGAGGCAGTTCATATTCCAGCTCAGTAGATGGCAGTAAACGCTACGGTTAATGCGTAAGTGCTCATGAAGAAGAACAACCCGGCTGTTTACAGTCTTGACAGTATAAATAATGAAACATTTGAGCAGCTAAACGGGTTTATTTTGTCATATTGCAGAATACAAATGACGGCGGATAAGGAAGCAGACTGATTTTTAATAATATGAAGAAGAAACGTGTGTGCTAAACAAAATGATCAGTCAAATATTCATCTTGTCATCAAAGGGAGATCATCTCATATATAAAGACTGTATCCTTACAACTGGCTTACAAATATATTAGTGAGATTTTATTTGTTTATATATGTCTGGTTGGTACAAAGATAACATAACAATGAAGCCCTGCCTTCAGTGCGTTTTGGAGTCATATGACATAAATTTGTATACTTTATGCTCATTAGTATTTCTTAATTCTGCATGTCAGTCCGAGGAGAGGAGAGTAAAGACTCCATCAATGTCTTCTATGAGATGGTCACAGCTCTTAGTGGAGATCAACCTCCGGTTGTCATGGTAAATTCATGAGATTTGGGTGATCTGATGTCTGGCTTAGTTGTTTAATAATTTTCCAGTGCGTTATTTTGACTATGTTTACATTTGTTGATCTTGTTGCAGTCACACAAAGATCTTCATTTCATCCACATAAGGCAGGGTGGGCTTTATTGGGTGGCGTCCACCAAAACAAACCCATCTCCCTTCACCATAATCGAGTTCCTCAACAGGTTAACAAATCTTAATTTTATCAGTAATGTCATGTTTTATTTTAATAATACTACTACAGCTGTTTATTATCTGTGTAGATGTCATGCTAATAAGCAGCAGTTTTATGTCTCACAGATTAGCAGCTCTTACAAAGGACTACTGCGGCAGTTTGTCAGAGAAATCAGTGCGGATGAATTTCGCTCTAATTTATGAGCTGCTGGATGAGATGGTGGTAAATGTTCTTTTTTTTTTTTTTATTGTCACACCAAACAAATAAGTCTTAAAAGCACACAACCCTATATATTCTACCTCTATGTTTCTGATCACCAGGACTTTGGCTACATACAGACGACCTCAACTGACATCCTGAAAAACTTCATCCAGACAGAAGCTGTTTCATCCAAACCCTTCAGTCTTTTTGATCTAAGTAATGTTGGTTTGGTAAGTAATCTTTTTTTCCCTACCTATTAAAAAATGTTTCTGAATATATTAGCGTTTTTGTTTAACAAATAGACAGCTGTGGTCTGCATTATAATAGTTCATTTTACTTTAAAGCAGTGGTTCTCAAACATTTTGACTCTAAGGTACACCACTGTCAAAGTTATATGAATATTTCAATATCTGAAAGTCTAGATATTTCTGCTCTAATGACAAAGCTGCTGATTTTCAAACTTTGAACTTGTTTACTTGCTTTTATTTAGACACTAGAAGTGGCAATACAATAAATAATAAAAAAAAATATTATGCGTTATAATTATTAGTTATAATGATTATATAATTATTCATCTTTATGATTTACACTTTGACTTTTGTTTATCAATTTGATTTGAATTCAGATTTTCAAATTATCATTGCAGAGAAATAGCAATTTCCATCCATTAAAATATTTTAAAGATTGAGAAAATGTATACAAGTGTATCATTTTGTGTATAATGTATATAAATCTATTAATTTCCACAACTTTTCTTGGTCTAGAAATCACACTTAAAATCTGTCATGTATGTCTAGGCTGTTCAAGATCAGGAGAAATCTCGTTCTTATATGAAAATAATAGTTGTTAACTAATTAAAATAAGAAATATAATTTCAGGTCAAATCAACTGAAATTGTTGTTGTAGCTTACAACAATTGTAAATCTTGTTTTGTCTTATTTGAAATAATTGTAAGCCATTTTGCAGCCCCCTTTGGAAGTGTGCTGAGGCCCCCTAGTGAGTCCTGGCCCCCTGGTTGAGAATCACCCAAATGAACCTTAATGATAAGTATAAACATTTTAATTTTCATTATTCATTATTTTGTAGTTTGGAGCTGAGACACAGCAGAGTAAAGTGGCCCCTAGTGTTGCAGCCAGTCGTCCTATAATGTCCGGTCGAGGAGAGCAGGTGGGTTGTCTTAGATTCTTCAGTTTTACATGTTATCTTTGATGATCTCAGAAATTATTATGAATAATTATGAACTGTCCTCTCTCTGGCTGCAGGGTGGAAAGAATGAGATCTTTGTGGATGTGATAGAAAGGCTGTCTGTGGTTATTGGCTCCAAGGTGAGTACAACTCAAAGAACCATGTTTTGAAATAAAACTGCTAATTGCTTACATCTTTTACATGTTATTCTTCTTTTAAGGGAGTTTTAATGAAAGCAGATATTCAGGGAGAGATAAGAATAAAATGTTTTCTCCCGACCTGTTCAGGTGAGTTGGCTACATCTTGCAGCCCATGGTAATGCAGACAGTGAAATGATCTTCCCTTTTTCTTTTGTTCATCCTGTAGAGATGCGGATCGGACTGAATGAAGAGCTGAATATTGGAAAGTCCCAGCTGAAAGGTTGAGTATGCAACGCTGATCAATACACATATCTCTCTAGAGGATGTATATCTTTAATTACAGCTGTGATTAAGTCTGTTTCCTTCTATTCTTCAGGCTATAGTTCAGCTGTGCGTGTAGATGAATGCAGATTCCACCAGGCTGTGAAATTGGATGAATTTGATACTTTCAGAATATTGAAAGTTTGTCCTAGCCAGGGAGAGGTAAATTGCTGCCACACGCACAGAAATGCACTTTAGAATAATTTCTGCGTGGATAATTGATGTTGTTGTTTTTTCTTCAGCAAACAGTGATGCAGTATCAGCTGTGTGATGAGCTTCCATGTGCACCACCATTTCAGTTATTCCCCTCTGTAGAGAAGGATTATGTAAACAGGTCTGTAAACTTATTTATGCGCTATTTTGTCATTTTTAAATATAATGAATACATTTGTACATTATATATCCAATGAATCAATAAAATGAGTATATAAATGGTTAAATGATTAATTATTATACATTATTATTAGTGCTGTCAAACGATTAACACAAACAGTATGTATTTTGAAAATATTTACATGTCTATATTTATATTCATATAATTTATATTATAAATAAATATATTTAATACATAAGCAACATTTTTTTCTGAAATATGTACATGCATGTGTGTGTATTTATATATACATAATAAATATACACAGTACACATACATATATTATGTAAACTAAAACTTATTTTGGATGCGATTAATCGTTTGACAGCACTAATTATTATTTGTTTAAGTGGAATATTTAAATGGTAAATGATAAATGATTATAAATGAATGAATGATGAATGAATATAAAAGAAAGAAAATAAAACAATGCAAATGCATGGTTGCTTTCTTGAAGAAACACACAAATACACACAGGTTGCTATGAAGAATCCTTACATACTTCAAATTGAAACTTTTTAAATTAAATTACCAATTTTTTAATTAATTTCATGTTAAGTAAAATTTCATTTCAATTTAATATAAATTTCATTTCAATTCAGTAAAATTTTTATTGAGAATTGGACATTAAAGACGAGATGAGCGAAACAGTCTGAACTTCAGACTAATGAATTATATTACTTTGTGGAATAATTGTTTATTATTGATAATAAATTGCCCTATTTAGTCAATATTAGTAGCTTTATCAAATTGTAAGCACACCTCTTGATCGTGATAAAATCACTGTAATGCTCATCCTCTTGTGGATTATTGCTTTAATACATTTTCCTTTGCAGGGTGTTGATTTTTCTTAAGCTTAGATGTGATCTTCCTCCTAAAAGGTCAGTGTACATACTGTACAGTGTTTAAAATGTTATAATACATCAAAAGATTTTTCAATATATGAGTACACAGTTATATCACAATTATTGTTCTTTCATTTTTGCGGCAGTACGGCTCTTAATGTTTCCATCACTGTTCCTGTGCCAAAAGGCTCTACAAGGTCAGATTTTATGTAACAGCATGATTATTAGTGTTATTTAGTCTTATGGACCAACTATAACCCCTGTTCCCCTCTCTATCCTCTACAGTATGTCTCAGGAGCTCAGTAGTCCTGACCAGACCGCTGAACTTCAGCCGAAGAACAAAGCCCTGCTCTGGGAGATCCCACGTTTCCCAGGAGGAGCACAGTTGTCAGCACTGTTCAAGGTGGTGATATTATATGGTCATTTGCTTGACGCAATTCACATCATCCGTCACTGATGATGTATATTCTGATCCCACAGGTGGATGTTCCTGGTCTAAGCTCCGCCTCTTTGCTGGAGGTCGGCCCTGTCAGTATGTCATTCGAACTGCCCAAACAAACCTGCACCGGCCTTCAGATCCGCTTCCTCCGGCTCTCTCCAACTCAGACAGGACTGTCACAACGTTGGGTTCGATATGTCACTCATTCTGACTCCTACACCATACGGATCTGACCTAACCAGACGGAAAGAACAGTGAACAAACTGCTGTGTGCCTCTTCCAGCCACAATTTTTATTTTATTTTTTTTTATTTTGTAATAATCTATGCATATGAACAAATTTGCAGTTTTGCTCCATTCATTTTTTTTTTTTTTTAAATATACTGAATCTAGAGATTTTTGGAGATATGACAATATTGTGTCAAGTATGACTGTCAAAATAGTGTTTCTTTATTTAAAATAAAATAAGCCCAGAGGTGTATAAATATTGAATATGCATAAATGACTTAAAAAATGCTATATATATATATATATATATATATTACAGGTAGACTTCATGTTAAAGCAGGCAAGCAGTTATAAGAGTGCATTTATGATTTAGATGTGTAGAAGCTAAAAACAAGTTGAAATTATGACATACATAGTCATAATTATGACAAAATGTACATTATGAAATAAAAAGTCAAAATGATATTAGAAAGTCATTAGACAAAAAGTTACAATTATAACGTGATATCTATGTGTTGTAAGTCAGAAATTTTATATTTGTCATCATGTTGACTTAATTGAAATGACTTAATTAAATGACATCTCATAATTTTGAGAGATTATGTCCATTTCTGCCCTCAAATGAGCTCATTGGTGTGTAAACACATAAAATACATTATTTTTTTAAATTGAAAAATCTTATCTTTTTTATGTCATAATTATTAAATATGTTAATATGCCACAATTTCATGATGGTTTACCATGATGAAACAGTGGATGGTTTGTTTCTCCCTTCAGTTCAGTGGGCATGTAATGCAGCTGAGTCTGACAACAAGACCTCATCATTTTATACCAGCATGTGTTGTGACACCAACAGTGTTCTCTGAAGCTACTCCCTTCAAGCTATAATTATAAAGAAAAACAACCATCTACCACATAAATGGCCCAACCAAACAATGACTGTGGAGATATTACACTGACATATACAGGGAAAACCTCTCAGAAAAAATATCTCTCCTTTGATATCACCCCACACTGCCACTGGATAGAAATACATCAAAAGATGAAGTGTTTGACCCCCTGTGTTAGCAGAGCACGGATGAGTAGTACCTCACTATTGTAACACCAACTGTGCTGTACATTTTAATTTGAGAAAAAAAGACAGTGTGATTTATATAATATAAAGAATATATAGTAGGCCTATGCTACAATTATATTGCACTATACATTGTGTATATTAATAGCATAATATTTAATTAATAATTAAATTATACAATTAATATATTTAATGAAATAGATGCGATTATTCAGTGTTATTAAATAAACATTAAAAGTTAAATAAATAATGCATTTGCTTGTACACCCTCTGAACCGCCGCTTGGCTGTTGACCGCTGCCTCTTTTGTGGGTGGCAGATCACGTGACCCAACAGTAGCTCCGCCCACCGCCAGCAACCAGGGAATGGTTGAACACCTACAGGAGCTGCTGCTGTTTACACTCTGTGTGTTTTCCTCCTCAAATTCCCACGGCCAAATTATCCCTCATTATGGGGGACAAGGCAGGCACCCGGTGAGTTTTTTTTTTTTTTTTTAAAGCTTCAGACCTGAAGTGAATTTTGTTTGGTTGTTGTTGAAATTATAAAGCGAACAGTTGGAAAGCTAATACTAGCTGGATTGTAAATGGACGTGGATGGATAACCTGACTGAGCATGATGGAGAAACAGCACTTAATGCGCACGTTTATCATATTAAAAATGATTTGTCTGTATAATTTTGTTAGAAATATGTATTAAGCATTTCCAAAGGCTTCATGAGAAGTCAGTTCATCTTTTAGCATGCATGTCGCATAGCCTGGCAGCTAACAACAGCTGCCCATGTAGGGTCTATGCAACATTCTCATACTGCTCTTTTGCTTATTTGATGAAACTTAGTATTATTAATAATGTCAGCATGATTGTAGTGATACTGGGCTTTGCAAGCAAACTAGTTCTCCCAGCATGCCATTTGTTGCTTTCCACCATTTGTTTGCTCTTGCCATCTGCTTCACTTTAAAATGTTCCCATCCACATTTACAAAAGATCAGCTTTGATAATGTCTATGATTATTCATGCACTCATATCTTTTATTCTAAAGGGTATTCAAGAAGTCCAGTCCAAATTGCAAGGTAAGATTTTTGTATATCACACAGTCGCAGTTTTGGTTTCCACAAATTGTAGTTAAAACCTTGTCTGTTTTCACAGCTTACAGTATATTTGGGGAAAAGAGATTTTGTGGACCATCTAGATCATGTGGACCCTGTTGGTCAGTGGTTTCAGATAAACAGTTCAATTGAATTTAAATGGAGAAGTGAATGTCTACTAGTGAAAGTACACTGACATAAATCATACTTCTGCTACAGATGGCGTGATTCTGGTTGACCCTGAATATCTCAAAGATAGAAAAGGTGAGCTGAAAAGCATCTTTGTTATTTGGTATGAATGCATTGAAATGGCAATTCTGGACAATACTGATAAGTCAGTAATTATTTTCATGTTATGACTTGTATCAATTGAAAAAGGTGCACCACTCACTCTTGAAGAGATGAAAACTTTATTAATTAAAATGATGTTTCGGCCATTATCAAGGCCTTCATCAGACATGTTATGGCTTGTATTATAATGTACAGCATGAAAAAATGGATATTTATTTTGAGATTTGTTATCTAAAAATTACAACAGTATAACAAGATTATTAATTTTTAAAGGTTCTAGTGAGCATTAGATGATGGCAAAGGTAATCTAAATGTAAATATAAGGAAATGAGCATACACAATTAAATTATATGATACCAATATATCACGCACCCCTACTGTTTGGTTTTCCAGTTGATGAATTGAAGCTTATCTCATATAGAGTGTTTTTCCATACTTTATGACTACTTACTTCACATCATATGCAAATGATGTCTCACTTCTGGTGTTTCTGTAATAGTCTCTAAAACTTTATTTGTTTTTCCTCCAGTATTTGTGACCTTAACCTGTGCTTTCCGGTATGGCCGTGAGGACCTTGACGTTCTAGGGCTCTCCTTCCGAAAAGATCTTTACATCTACACTTTTCAGGCCTTTCCTCCCATTCCAGAGGAATCCAAGCCCCACAGTCGTCTGCAGGAGAGGCTTTTGAAGAAACTTGGACAGAATGCATATCCTTTCCATTTCACTGTGAGTTTTTAACATTTTAAATTATGATGTTGTGATGCTTACATTATCTGACTTGGAATTGAACTGCTGTTTCGTCTGGCCAGAGGAGAACTGGCCCCATGACTGAGCCTGGTTTCTCCCAAGGTTTTTTTCTCCATTCTGTCTGTCCTCTGGCTTACTTAGTTGGGGACACTTATTTTCCAGCGATATCGTCTACATGATTGCACAGATACTATTTAAACTGAACTGAGCTGGACGATGAAATGCCTTTAATTGAAAATTGAGTGTTTAATCTTGTCATTTTACATTATTGACACTATTTTCCTATTCTGATATTGGAAAGTTGCTTTGACACAATCTGTATTGTTAAAAGCTCTGTATAAATAAAGGTGACTTGACTTGACTTTACATTCACTTGTAACATTTAAATTGCCTTTAAATAATTTTTTTTAGTACTTGCTTTCTAATTATTATTTTAAGCATTTATTTTGTGATTTATTAAGATCAAATAGTGTCCATTTTAAAAATTAGTCATTACATCACATGAAAATAGTAGATTTTCTGTTTTTATTTTATTTTTGTATTTTATTTATTTAGACAAAATAATATTAATTTATAATATCGGCCATTTATCAGTTGTAAGGTGACAATAAATATCGGTATGGTATCATACGTTAACTTTAATGTACTTTTTTTTTTTTTTAAATGGGAAGTACTTGATCAGATACTTCATTTAATATATTCTTCTGTTTTTCAGATACCGCAGAACTTGCCATGCTCTGTTACTCTGCAGCCTGGGCCTGAGGACACAGGAAAGGTATTATCACTCATACAAGGCTCATTTTAACACAACTCTAACACCTTTAGATTTGTCACCCAATTTTGCACACTTCCTGTTTGTGAAGCTTTGGCAAACTTGTCCATTATTCACTTCCGTCTTTCTCACTCCAGGCCTGTGGTGTGGATTTTGAGATCAGGGCTTTCTGTGCCAAAACGATGGAAGAGAAGAACCACAAAAGGTTTGATTATTTACAATTTCCTGCCTGCAATCATTTGTTTTCAGTGTAAAAGACATTAGAAAAGAGAGTTTAGATCTTATTTGAAGCTTATTTCTTCTACAGGAATTCAGTGCGACTAGTGATACGCAAAGTCCAGTATGCTCCTGAGAAACCCGGCCCACAGCCGATGGTGGAGACGACGAGGAGTTTCCTCATGTCAGACCGGTCTTTACACCTAGAGGCTTCACTAGATAAAGAGGTATCATACTGTTTAACCCTCATTACGCATTAAGGACTGTTTAACCCGGAAGAGAGATATAAATATTTCAGTTTTTTCACTAAAAATGTACTTGATTAAGAGTAAAAGTACCCATCTTTAAATATACTCTAAAAGTATTAGTTACCCAAAAAATGTACTCAAGTAAATGTAACTCGTTACTACCCACCTCTGGAAATAATTTTGTAGGTTGCATAAATTTGGACTGTTTTTGAGCAATCATGAG
Source organism: Onychostoma macrolepis (assembly GCF_012432095.1). Taxonomy (NCBI): domain Eukaryota; kingdom Metazoa; phylum Chordata; class Actinopteri; order Cypriniformes; family Cyprinidae; genus Onychostoma; species Onychostoma macrolepis. The sequence continues at coordinate 13,549,847 of NC_081164.1, read as the reverse complement.
TTAATTAAATTCCATTCATTATATGCTCTTATAAAATGCATATGATGATACATTCAAATATGATGATGTTGTTTTGTTCATTTATAATTTTACATTTCAAAGATTTTCTCAATTTTTAATTAATCAAAATGGGTAAATGCAGTAATAACAATGTAACATTCAAAACATTTAACATTTTTCACATTTACTCATTAAAGAGAAGTTGCTGATCAGATACAGTCATGGCCAAAAATATCGGCACCCTTGGTAAATATGATCAAAGAAGGCTGTGAAAATTAATCTGCATTGTTAATCCTTTTGATCTTTTATTTTAAAAATTTACAAAAATCTAACCTTTCATTGGATAATAAGATTTTAAAATGGGGGGAATTATCATTATGAAATAAATGTTTTTCTCTAATACACATTGGCCACAATTAATGGCACCCTTTTATTCAATACTTTTTGAAACCTCCATTTGCCAGTTTAACAGCTCTAAATGTTCTCCTATAATGCCTGATGAGGTTAGAGAACACCTGACAAGAGGTCAGAGACCATTCCTTCATCCAGAATCACTCCAGACCCTTTAGATTCCCAGCTCCATGTTGGTGCTTCTCCTCTTCAGTTCACCACTCATTTTCTACAGGGTTCAGGTCAGAGGACTGGAATGGCCATAGCAGAAGCTTGGTTTTGTGCTCAGTGACGCATTTTTGTGTTGTTTTTGAGGTTTGTGTTTGGATTATTGTCCGGTTGGAAGATCCAAACATGGCCCATTATAAGATTTCTAACAGAGTCAGTCACTTATTGATTTTTTATCTGTTGGTATTTGATAGAATCCATGCCATGTGTCTAAACAAGATGTCCAGGACCTCCAGCAGAAATATAGGCCCACAAAAATACAGCAGTATATTTCATTGTACACATGGGGTACTTTTTATCCCTGTGTTCACCAAACTCATCTTGAGTGTTTGCTGCTAAAAAGCTAATTTTTTAGTTTCATCTGACCATAGAAGTCATGAAGTTCTAGTCGTGTCTGATAACTGAATATGCTGGAGTTTGTTTTTAGATGAGCTAGGAGAATTTTTCTTGAAACCCAAACAACATGTGGTGATGTAGGTGCTGTTTGACCTTTTTTTTTTTTTTTTTTTTTTTTTTAAGGTTTTCTGACCCCGAGACTCAACTATTTTCTGCAATTCTCCAGCTGTGATCCTTGGAGAGTCTTTAGCCACTCAAACTCTCCTTCTCACCGTGCATTAGGACGATATAGACACGCATCCTCTTCCAGGCAGTTTCGTAACATTTTAAGTTGATTGGAAATTCTTAATTATTACCCTGATGGTGGAAATGGGAATTTTCACTGCTCTAGCTCTTAAAGCCACTTCACCAATTTATGAAGCTCAATTATCTTTTGCTGCACATCAGAAATATATTCTTTGGTTTTTCTCATTGTGATGGATGATTAGGGGTATTTGGGCTTTGTTTTCCCTCCTATTTATATTTCTGTAAAACAGGAAGCCATGGCTGGATAATTTCATGTTCATAATCATCCTGGAGTGCTCAAAATTGTGAATATGAATGGGAATATACTTCAGAGATATTTTACTCATAAGAATTTCTAGGGGTGCCAATAATTGTGTCCAACGTGTATTGATATTTCCCCCCATTTTAAATTCTTATTATCCAATGAAAGGTTAGATTTTTGTGAATTTTTTAAAATAAATGATCAAAAGGATTAACAATGCAGATTAATTTTCACAGCCGCCTTTGATCATATTTACAAAGGGTGCCGATATTTTTGGCCATGACTGTACATTATGGTTTTAGTTATGACTGTTTTATAAAGCAACGATTCTTCGAGTCCAAACACACCTGGAATGTGGAAATCATAGACAGATTTTCAATACATTATGAAGGTTAACACCAATCAGTGCTAGTAAGAAATACTTAACCTATAAATAACCTCTATTTTTCTCACACAGCTGTATTACCATGGAGAACCCATCAGTGTTAACGTCCATGTCACCAATAACTCAACCAAGACTGTCAAAAGGGTTAAAATATCAGGTGAGCTACAGCTATTAGTCCTCCAATTGCTGTTTGTAGTTTGACATTTTCATATCGCTCTCATCATGTATGATCTGTGTACATATTCTTACTGTACTTTTTACATTTGTGTCCCTACAGTACGACAGTATGCTGATATCTGTCTCTTCAGTACAGCACAGTACAAATGTCCAGTGGCTCAGATAGAGGCAGAGTAAGTGTCTTATTTAGACTATATAGAAATTATTCTTTAAATGAACTTTTAGTTGTCTTTTATTCAAGATTTATCGTTGAGATGTCATTGAGAAAACAAACCTGCCCAAAAATTACATGCCCAAAAAAAACGTGTCATTGTCTTTAGTCTGTTTGCTGACTTTGTAATGATGTGTACATGGGTAACAATATGTATTCGTTCCGTCTTTGCATCCTGCAGTGATCAGGTGGCATCCAGCTCTACTTTTTGTAAAGTGTACACACTCACACCCACTCTCAACAACAATCGAGAGAAGAGAGGACTGGCGCTGGATGGAAAACTCAAACATGAGGACACCAACCTGGCGTCCAGTACTATGTGAGTATCGCTGTACTTAATCACCACAAATTTACCCATATGCTCAGTGTTTACTATGAAAAACACCTATTTATTTAGCCAGATAATTTCCACAATGACCTGCGCAAACTACCAAGAGCAGCGCAAATTAATGCCTGCTTTAAAACATGCTTTTTTTGGGGCGTTAAATAATGGCACAAATACCAGTAATTTGATGAGCACAAATGTGCGTTCACACCGCCTCTGGCGAGAGCGTCAAAGTGGCAGGAACTCATTCATTTTCATTGTGAGCCGGCGGCGAGCTCTGGTGAACAGAGACATGGCACGTCTTGGATGCTGTGGGCGTCAAGGAGAGTTGAAGTCAGGTCAACTTTATGGTAATGAGCTATGATGGACGGCAACCAATTGGAATGTAGAAGTCCTTTGCCTGAGAGGATTCCAGAGAATGCAGTCCTGTAAACTTTGGTTCCGAACACATGCTCTTAAGCATTTTCATGATAGAATGCTTGTTTTTCAGCGGGAATGCAATTCATTTGCTCAAAACAACACCGATTTGACCAATTGCATTTAGGCTACACTTCAACCAGGACAGTTTATAATGTAGGCTGCGCACAAATTAATGTTAATGTTAATTAAAGACCAAGCCTAGTTAACGTCTCCTTTAAACTGCATGTTGAAATTAGACTAAGTTAGCATTTAACCATGAACACAAAAACACACCACACAAATGGCTTTTATTGCTTTATTTCGTTAGCAAACACGTAACTATAATTAAGTATAATAATATTTAATGAGGTTAACTTGTGCAGACTGACCACCCTACTTGTGGTCAGTCTGCACAAGATCAACATGCTTGTTACCTTGGCGGTTCCTTTAAATACAAGACCAAGCGTTCGATCGTCAGAGCATCCACGAATCTTTCTACAGCGTTGTTGGCAGGGCGGCCAGAGTGAATTTTGAATGGCAAGCGTTGTGTGGTTTATTTTAACACTCTCCTCCCATAAATTTTGCGTCTAAAAGGGAAACTCCTACAAATGCATATTCTAAGGTCAGGCACAAAAATAACTGTGCCCAAGCCTTTTCTGCGCTAATTCTTCACTGCGCGTCCTATCCTGACTGTACTATTTTAACGCCAAAAGACGGTTTATGCTGGCACAAGTTGTTAGTAAATCTGGCCCATATTAACTTAATTAAAACATACAGGCATATGTGCAAAAAAAAAAAAAATCAAGATATTAAAATGTTAACGAAATGCAAGTTTCATACTTTGAATTCTACTACTGCTACTCTACCATTCAAAACATTGGGGTTGGTAAGATATATATTTTTTAATGTTTTTGAAATAAGTCTCCTTATTCTCACCAAGGCTTCATATATTTGCTCAAAAATAGTTAAAAGACAGTAATATATTAAAATATTACAATTTAAAATGACTATTTTCTGTTTGAATATATTTTAAAATATAATTTATTGCTATGGCGTCAAAATATAATTTTAAGCATCGTTACTCCAGTCTTCAGTTCAGTGTCACATGATCCTTCAGAAATCATTCTAATATGTTGATTTGCTGCTCAAAAAATATTTCTTGTTGTTATCAATGTTTAAAACATTTGAGCTGCTTTGTTTTTGTGGAAACAGTGATTGTATTTTCAGTAATTAAAAAATTTTTTTTTTGAAATGATATACAAAAAATGACCCTATTAATTTTTTTAATACACTTTCATTGTCTTGTGTGTGTGGTTCATCAGTGCAAAACAGATGAATTTCTTGTTTCACAGTATGTCACATTGCAGAAGGGAGTTTTTATTTTAATTCTTCAAAGGATAAAGAGTCTATTGACTGATTCTGTTTGTGTGTTTGCCTGCAGTGTGAAGGATGTGAGTAATAAGGAAGTTCTGGGTGTCCTGGTGTCATATCGGGTCAAAGTCAAGCTGGTGATCTCCCGTGGAGGGTGAGTCACCTGCTTCCTCTCTGCAGTCAGTCACACACTGGGGAGCAGTTTTGATTGGTCTGTAACTGTCCACAAATATTAAGGATTGTTAGATGTTGCTGTTGGTTGAGAGATTTAATGTTGCATTGTGTGTGTGTGTGTGTGTGCGCGCACAAGATTCACGATATGATTCACCTGTCCTATAGACACCATGTCAGTTCTCTGTGGATATTCACAATAGTCAGTTTGTGAGGTTGACCTTATTTTCTTATTTTATTTAAATTTTTTCTCGGTTTGATATTTTCAGTGGTGCTTCAATTAGCGTGCTGTGCTTTAGCTGTTAAAACTTTTGCAGGATGCTGTGAGCTTTGTGTTTTATATTCCCTCCCTGAACCCTCGCCTCTCTTGTGTTGCTTTGTTCTGGTTATCAAATCATTTTGTCATTCTCCCATTGTTTTATGTCTCTCTTTTTGTCTGTTTCCTTCCCTTCCATCTGTCTCTTGCGTCAGGCTTTTAAGCAGCTTGCTGGAGAGGTAAATACATCCATTGTGCATTCTGGTGTTTTGCTGTAGTGTCTCTTGGGTTGCCCTACAAAGGAGATCTGCATGGTGTTCAATGCTCTGCTCAACTTTTCCCTGATGTTTCCTGTCTGATATTCATAGTGTTAGAGCACTAACCTTAACACACATGAAACTGCATGTATGGATGAATCTCACTAAGGAATGTGAAGGTCATATTTTTATCTCTAAATCCGATATTGCCTGTTTTGGGCCTCTTTATTACACTAGGGAAAATCATCCTGGATAGATTTTTTTTTTAATACTAAAATAATGTATGTAAAACAAATACTACTAGAATGATGTATATTTACAGTTGTACTTCACATCTTTTTTTTTTTTTTTTTTTGAAAGGCATATGTATGTTCATTTCTTTATTTTATTAGTTATTTTTTAATTATTTTAAGAATGAGATTTTATTTTCAGTAATAATATATAAAAAAAAGTCATGGTTACAGTGTGAAGCTTAACAGTGGAAATGAATAGGGCTTAATTGTGATGAACAATCCAAAAAATTATAGTTCTACAGTAGTTTTTTTCCCTTTTTGTACAAAATACACTACTGTTAAAAGAAAATGGGGTTGGTAAGTGTTTTTTTTGTTGTTTTTTTTAGCTTACCAAGGCTGCATTTATTTGATCAAAAATACAGTAAAAACAGTAATATTGGGAATTATTACAATTTAAAATAACGGATTTAAATTTTATTTCAAAATGTACTGTAATTTATTCCTGCAGTGTCCAAGCTGAATTTTCAGAAGCCATTAGCCATCAGTGTCATATGATCCTTCAGAAATCATTTTTTATATGCTGATTTGCTTATTCCTTGATACATAGAAAGTTCAAAAGAAGAGCAATATTGATTTCGAGTGAATTATGGCCGTCATTTCATGAGAGATTCGTCTTCTCGTACACCTCAAGTACTTCAAATGATGGCAGAGTTGGTTTTATTGTTTTTCTCTTTCGTTCAGGGACGTCTCAGTGGAACTGCCTTTTGTCTTAATGCACCCAAAACCTACGGATTCCACCCTTTTACATTCAACCTCAGGTTTGTGCCAAGAGATGATCAAACACACACACACACACACACACACAAAACCTGATTAATTGCACTAAAAGGCTACATGGAAATGTAACAGGATCTCCTTCATTAAGTCACTTAATAATACTTTTTTTTTTGTTCAACAGCTGCTCCAATGTTGGATCCACCAATTGACACCAACTTGATAGAGTTCGACACAAAGTAAGCAAGAATTTTTAAATATAAACCAAGCACAATGATCACATGTATTTCTCTTTTGTCTTAAGCTTTGTTTTCCATGTTACTCTTTCTAACAGCAGTTTAACTCCAGATGACGACATTGTATTTGAGGACTTTGCTCGCTTACGGTTAAAAGGAATAATCGACAAGGAAGAGGACTGCTGAATTTTTGTCATCTCGTTCATCAAGTGCAGAAGTGCTTCTCATCAAATTGTGCATCTCATCTCAAGGGTGCAACAACGAAACTATTATCATCTTATTACAAAAGAAGTAGTATTGGGATATTTTACTGAAAACTGGAGAAAAGTAAAATACTTAATAATATACATATTAAAAGCTAATGAAGGAAGGGATACCAGGGAATTTCATACATTTTTGCATAGGCATGTTAAAATTATATCTCTCATATTGTGCCAGCTCTTATATTATGAACGGCAAGCCAACTTGTAAAGATGGTGAAATTTGCTCCATATTTATTACTTTACAGAGACGGTCATGTGATCTATGTACAGTATGGACAGATGGATGGTTTCATTGACATGGGCTGTGCATGTTTCTCAGTGCTGCTGTGAGGCTCATGTGATTGAGCACATTGTTTTACTGCAGGATGTAAATATATGAAAGTGCTGCTTTTAATATGTTGGACTGCTGCATTGGTTTAAGAAAAAAGTAAATGTATAGAGATTTAACATCCCTCAGGAGAAAGGAAAGTTGTGTTATTACAATTTTCATACATACAGGATACACTGTTTGCCATTTTATTTTTATTTTAAAACTGAATTTTTATTTAATTTTTTAAATAAAACTAATAAAAATACAACATGGCTGTGCTACTGTGTTATTAAATATGGAAGATAAGAATAATAGCTTCATTACTAACCACTGAATTCAGCAATCTTCAAAATACTGTGTGTTTGCTCTCAGGTATTATTTTACTATCGTGTGAGTGAGTGTGTATGTGTAAAATAATCTCCAAAAGCATAGAAAAATGAACAAAAACAGAATTCACATTCATAGATAATCAAGTACTAAGGAGGAGGAGTTTTGGACTCTGTCAGTTTGTGGGCTGCACAGGCTGCTCGAGATCTGACTCGATACCGCTTCTTCAGTCGACCTGCCAAACGTTGCCATCTAGAGGACGATAAATTAATTGCAAAACAATGTGCAAAGTCATTGAAGAAACAGTAATAAAATATTAATAGTCAGAATTACATTCACCTTTCTTGTGTAGCATTGTATTTATTAATCCTCTCAGCCTCTTCTTTCTTCTCCTCTAACCAGCGGTCGAGGAGCTGCTCGTTCTGGAGGTTTGCGGCCGTCAGCTCCTCTCTCAGTGAGCTGTGCTCCAGTCTCAGTGCTGTCAACTCCTTTGATTGACACTCCAGCTGATACTCATATTCCTCTAGATCAGCCTTCAGACTGGAAGCCCCCTGGGCCAATACAACCGCTTCGGTCCTGTAGCGGGCAACTCTATGGCAGGAAGACATAGAGGCCTATTAGGACTGTTTGTCTTGATGATTTTGTCATCTTTTTCAAGATGTACCTGGTTGTTTAACTTACTGTGAGTGACAGTAATGTAACTCTGCATCCTTCAGGTATGCATTGCTGGTCAGATCTGAGATTTTCTGCTTGAGCTGGAATAAACAGAAGAGGAAGGCTATTCCATTGTTAGTAGTAGTGATAGACCGTGGAAACTGATACATTATTTCAGGATTCTTTGAGGAATAATGATCAAAAGAACAGAATTTCTTTGAAACAGAAGTCTGTAACCTTATAAATGTATTTACTGTCAGTTTTGATCAATTTAATGCATCCTTGTTGAATAAAAGTGTTATTTTAAACCAAAACTATTGAATAGTAGCATGTCAGGGTTTACACCAAAATTTTAGGCAGCACAGCTGTTTTTAACACTGATAATACTAAGAAAATAAATGTTTACAGAGTAGCAAATCAGCATATTAGAATGAATTCTGTAGGATCATGTGGCACTGAAGACTGGAGTCGAATATATTCAAATATAAAGTTATTTTAACTGTAATAATATTTCACAATATTACGGTTCTTTACTTTACGCAGCCTTGGTAAGCATTAGAGACTTCTTTCAAGAACATCTTAATTATTCCAAATTTGTATTAGAATATATATTGAGAATAAATGTTGGAACAAATCTATTAAAAGTCCCAGTTAATGGCTTAATATGCTCAGGAACAAAAGGAGGTAAAAACTAATTTCATATAGATTAAGCATAACTGAATCCTTAATTAAACGTACAAATGACCATGTTATGCAAGAAAATCTCAAAATCTGGTGGGAAATAAAATATTAGTTTTAGCAATAAGACGTTTATTGTCATGAATATTACTCTCACCTGTTGATTAAGAAATTTCAGCTCATTCACTCTCAAATAAAGGGTGCCGTCTTCATCTGGGTATCTAGAGCTTCCATTTTCTGTGGAACTGAGTCAAATATGACAGCAAACAAAACAATACATTTAAATGTATGGCAAGTGCATGTCTCATGTTATATGCGTAACATATTCCAATAAGTCAAGAAATCAAATCAGTACTAAAATAGATTGGCATAGGCATTGTGTGTTACCTGCATGTGTCCATGTCTTGCCTGAGTTTCGTGTGAAAGGCCAGCATCTCCTCCAGCCTGGACACTGTCAGAGCTTCCAGTCATTACTGCAGCACTACTGATAGCTTGTTTCTGTACATTTGACAGCATCTGTAATAAAACTCACCCTTGTCAAACAGGCCAGAGAAAGGATCTTTCTGCCTGCAGTCTCTGTGAAACAGCTCTGCCCGCACGTGACTCTTCCAGGACTCCATGATCTGTGGTAGAACTCAGCTGGACAATTTAGACGCTTATCTAATGTATTTTTACAGCGTTTTCACATTAAATATTACGGGCAGTTCCAGATAACTAATTTCTGTTGCAGATTTTGTCAAGATGTTGCGCAAATGGCTTTAATTACTAGTCAAACAACAATCATGTTTAGTTTTCTCCAACGCAGTCAGCGGGTTTCGCGTTCTGTTATTTTGTTGTTCTGCGGCTTCCGTAGTTCGCCACACTGAAAGGTCTTTGTGTGCTACAGTCTTTACTGAATATCTCGTGAAATTTAGTCTACTGTGCGTCAATATAGATGTAAGTAATTTTAAAAATAGTTTTCAACCGTATAGATTAATGAAGTGCGTTTATAATTTTTTTTAGTAATGAAACTCTTGCATAGCTAACGTGTGTGTGTGTTTGTCTGTCTGTCTGCTGTTGATTATTCTGTTTATTTGTAAGAGTTGAGCGCTTGTTACACTTATATTTTCTCTTTTTTTCTGTAGGTTGTGTTCGGAATGGCTAATGACAGGCTGAGGGCGTTGGAAGATGTGGAGAAGGAGATAGCTTTAGTGCTGCAGAGCGCAGGTTTGCCACTTCATAAATGCATGGATTTAATTTAAGTAATGCTTAATATTAATTCAGACACCGTGTCATATTCTGGGATTTGGATTGTGGTGGAATTGGCTTTAAATCATGACAAAATCGTATTAAATATGATAAAACATGCAGAACTGACGTCCCTGCTGACGAAAAGAAGCTTAAACCAGCCTAAGATAGTTTGTTGCTAAAGTCCTTGACTAGCCAAACTGGTTTTAGCTGGTCATACAAGGAAAACCCTTTTAAAATCAGTCAACAGACCATCTAGGCCAGACTGGGGGCCTGTTTCATAAAACAAGTTATGGCTAAACAAGCCAGGCTTATTTCAGTTAGTCTGACTTATTTTGAACCAAATTAACTGACAATAAGTTAGACTAACTGGCTTATTTGGTAAACTTGTTTTATGAAACAGGCCCGGGAGACCAGCAAACCAACTTAAGTTGATTGATTTATGTTGTTTTGCATTAAATTAAAGGTTTTGTGACCGACATTACAACTATACATTTTTAAACCTGATATTTATAGCTTTATAGTGATGATATTTAGCATTTTGTATGTTAATTCAAGTACACAAATTGAATTGTAACATTCTGTCTTTCAGGAACGATCGTGCTGGAGCTTTCTAAAGAGAAGGCCAATGCTAGTTTATTAGACCGACAGCTGAACCAGTTCCAGACCTCCATCAACAGAGTTGAGAGTGAACTGAGTGCACAGATCCGATATCTGACACAGGTGTGCATGTGTGTTCACATCTATCTATCTGCCTGTCTGTCATTCTATCTATTGTTCTGTTGTTCAATCTGTTGATCTTTTTATCAATCTAATAATGCTGCATATGCATTATATTGCCAAAAGTATTGGGTCACCCCCTTCTAATGAACAGGTTTGACTACTTTAGTAATTTCCATGAGTACAAATCTTAATGTTTAAGCATATAATGATATTCTAGGGAATTGTGTGCCAATGACTTGTACATACACTATATGGACAAACGTATTGGGACACCCCCTTCTTTAGAACAGAAAAAGGCACTTCCAAAACTGTGGCAACAAAGATGGAAACATAATTCATGTATTTAAAAATTGTATTCTATCTCTGTTGCAACAGTTTTGGAAGTGTCTAAAATGACTGTACCCATATGTACAAGTCATTGGTGTTTGGTAAAGAGTTTTTGGCTCAAGATCTGCATTTAAAGTCACACCAGAGGTGTTCAGCTTGGATTAGGACTTGGCTTTCTGCAGACCAGTCAAGTTCTTCCACACTGACTAAATCAATCATTTCTTTTTGAACCTTGCCTTATACACAGAGGCATTGTCATGTTAGAATAGAAAAGGGTCCTGTCCAAACTGTTGCTTTAAAATTAGAAGCACACAATTCCCTAGAATATCATTATATGCTTAAACATTAAGATTTGTACTCATGGAAATTACTAAAGTAGTCAAACCTGTTCATTAGAAGGGGGTGACCCAATACTTTTGGCAATATAGTGTAGGTATAAAACATATAGAATTGGAGGAAACCTTTGACTACCTCTGTGATGCACTAACATCTTTGTTTCTTTTTTCTTTCTCTCTTCCTTTCTGTTTTTTGAGTAAAGGTGGCAACAGGTCAGCCTCATGAGGGATCGACATACTCGGCCAGAAAGGACTGTCAGATGGCCCTAAACCGTGCAGAATACGCCCGTGTCAAACTGGGGGAGCTGGGACGCACCTGTGAGATAATGCTTGATCCGCAGACATAAAGACATATTAAATGGACTGTTGCTTCATAAGTATCTACATGCATCAAAACCTTTCTGAATACCATCTACAAGCCAACACTTTTTATTTTTCATAATTTTAAAGAAATTTTGTTTGACAAACTCAGTGATTTAAATATCTTTCCCGTCGAAATATCACCAACGCTTTTGTCTTATTGAGAAATGTTACGTTTTGTTATTTTGTTTTCTTGTTACGTTATCACTTTGTTAATAGTTAGGACAAAAGAAAAATAAAAACATTTTTTCCACTAGTATTTTATTGAAGGGAACATAAGACTCTCCATTCACTTATCTTACGTTGTTCATCACAGATGTGATAATATCAAGTATACAGCACAAGGGTTGCAGGGTGTACTTCAATAAAATAAGACATTTATATTACCACACAAATATTTAAATATTTAAATTTTAAAAAAAGTCAAACATACACACATTCTACATGAACACCATCAAGTATCATATGGATCCATAGTGTTTTATAGTGTATTTTAGGTTATTTATTAATAGACAACTATTAAAGACCTTCTGCTTGTTTTGTTTATTTATATCATAGGGAATGTAGAGCCATCTAAATATTTCTGGAAAATATAACACACAACATGCATATATATGCACACTGCTTTGTATCTGTGCATATATACTGTTTTACATAATTATTTCACTTTGTATTTATTATCTATTATCTATCAATATATCTAGTGTTTTGACCTGAAGATGAACAGCCAAATATCCATTTCAGACAATGTAACAGAACAAACTGTCCTCCGAGATCATTGAGAAGTCTTTTGAAAATAAATTATGGATAATTACTGTTGAATTTAAAATTGTTTGGGTTTATGTGACCATGTACTCCTGGCGCTTGTTAAGGCGAACCTGACACAGAGACACAGCTCCGACACCTACATAGATGGCAGCAGCAATGAAGCAGTTGATGCCAACTTGGTTGTAGAGTCCGTAAATGTTCTGCGGTGGATTCTTGCTGTTGGAAGATAAAGTTCACAAGTAAACATTTGCATGTAGAAATGTCATGTTTGGCAGTTCTCATTCAATACATGTAGTCTATTCAAAGTCTTTGTACTTACATTCAAATATAACATACATGACCATTCAAAAATCTGGGGTTGGTAATGCTGTTGAAACGAATCTCTTATGATCACCAAGGCTGCATTTATTTGATTAAATATACTGTAATATTGTGAAACATTACAATTTAGTTGAACTATTTTCTATTTTAATATGTAATTTATTCCTGTAATAGCAAGGCTGAATTTTCAGCATCATTACTCCAGTCTTCAGTGTCACAGGATCCTACAGAAATCATTCTAATATGCTGATTTGGCTAAAAAAACAAAACAATTCTTGTTATAATTTTGTGATGAAAAGTCCAAAAGGACAGCATTTATTTGAAATAGAATTATTTTTATCTTATTATAAATGTATTTACTGGGTCGAAAAATACAAATAAAATATGTCTTACTGATCCCCAGAAGGTAAATTGTCTTAATATATTTGATCAGATAGCTTTCTACAACATGACAGCGTTAATATTTAAAGATGGGGGAGAGTAACTTACTCATCACGGATGTCTTCCTCAGTAAAAGGAACATCTTCGATCAGCACAGCAGATTTTGCACTGAAGAAGATTCCCAACATTGACTGGGAAAAAAGCATAATAACAGGGTTTTTATTAATATTCAATATTAACGACATTATGTGGAATTAATTATGGATATTGTTTCCCAATACATATCTAAAATACATACGCACACACAAAGAAAAAGAAAGAATGTGTTTTTAAAAAAATGTCATGTCAAGACGGTAAAGGCCTTTACATCCCATGATCCCAACACCTGCTGTTATATTCCTCAGATAAAGCTCTGGTATATTCAACAGACAAATAACGTTACATGACTGAACAAATCTATCTAAGCACATTTATTAAAAATGTATGTCCTTTTCTATCAAAAAAAATATCTAAACGCAGCAATACTATTATTATACAGGTAAAACATTCCTATCGTTGTGGGTGAATCCCATTAGCTACAGCTAGCAAGCAATGTCACGATGATTATAATCCTTACCAGCATAATGACACCCCAGATGCTTAACACGATCCCACAGGCGGCCAACTTGGGCCCACAGAATAAAAGCGACGGCATTTTATCCGAAATCGCCCACCGATTCTTCCTCTCAAAACTGGGAAAAGGATGCTACATTCAGTCGGGATGATGTCTCCAGCACCCTCGATCCAATCGACGGAATGTATTTCGGCAGCACTCGGGTGTGTTCGACTAGTTCCGTAAGCGTGTTCGACGGCGCTCGGCTTTTTTCGTATGGATGTTGCGCAGATCGTGCGCAATCACTTGATTGGCTATGCGCTGGACCAATCACACGCCTCATTTTCGAAGCGCATTGTACTCTGGGAATTTTTAGTTCGAACTATTATGTTCAGTTCATGCTGGTTATAGAGACTTTTTATTAGATATATGATAAAGATAAAGATATTTTCCTACGAAAGGTCGCTGGATGACTGCAGCCGTCATTTTAAACCGGTTTGATCGTTTTAATTGTTCAGCGCAGCTGACTGAGACTCGACTGGATTGTTGTTCTATTTGTGTCCGGTCTGTTTATTTCAGCTCATCACTACAGCATGACTTCAGCTTCCACAAAGGTAAACATTTGAGTTGTTTTGCATTATAAATATTCTTAAGTAAGGATAAATCAAAAGCACATACAATTTAAATGTCAATCAGGTGGGCGAGATCTTCTCGGCTGCAGGCGCTGCTTTCTCTAAACTGGGTGAACTGACCATGCAGCTGCATCCAGTGGCGGACTCCTCTCCTGCAGGGTGAGATGTGGTTTATGACTTCCCTTCTGCTGAAACAACAACATCTGCAGTATTTCAATTGTACTGTTGTTGTTTAAGTATAGTCGATATATTATAACTGACTCTTTCCTTTTGCACACTGCTAATCTCAGAGCCAAATGGACCGACACGGAGATTGAGATGCTGCGTTCTGCAGTTCGCCGCTTCGGTGAAGATTTGAACAGCATCAGCTCAGTCATAAAGGAGCGGACAGTGTGAGTGTTTGTGGAGCTGTAGGTGTGATAGAGTTCTAGCTGTGTAATTGTCAGAATTTCTTTTTTTTTTTTAATAAAAATGCGCTAGGCGCTAAATACTATATATATTAAATATTCATATATTATTATTGATATATTAAATATTACAATTCTCAAATATTTCATGTAATGTAATATAATATATTTGTGTGGGATATAAAATACTGTTTTATATGCATAATTTTTGTGACTGCATCAATTTTCACATTTGTATTTTACATTGTCATTCAGTGTAACAATAGCTTATATACCAACACATCTTTCAGGCAAATTTAGAATAAGAGTCATTAGATGACATTAATAGACTCTATTTAAGGACCACAGTGCAGCCCCCAAAAACGAATGAACTGTAATTAGAAATCTTTGCCACTGTCTTTCAAACCACTAGGTTTTAACTATTTGTCAGCAAGAAGTGTTTTGAATATATAATCAAATTTAGTATGATCACTTTTTCCTTTATACATTTGAATAAGTACAGGTTATTTACATAAATATGTCTGTTACACTGAATGACAGTGGAACACCCCATATTTGACATTTTATTTTCACAAACATTATTTGAAATATTAAAGAAGACGCTTGCATTTAATATGCTTTCTATGTATATAAAGTCACTTTTGTAAATTTAAATGCCTTTGACCCATATATAAATATGAAAAAGAATGATATCAGAAGTCATTTATATATTCTGTGAAAGTTTATTCAGGTATGGTGCCAGTAGTGTAATAATAATAATGAAATCATTTTACAGTTTGTGCTCTAACAACTAAAATTAGCAAATGTTTCTATTAATCACCTATAATAACACATGGGCCGATGCATAAATATCAATGTCAATCAACTAAATAATCTAAATATGTTACAATTTAAAAGTAAATGCACATTGTTCTTAAAAAAAAATAGTTCACCTGAAAAATGAAAATTCTGTCATCATTTACTCACCGTCATGTCATTCCAGTTTCTTTCTTATGTTGAACATAAAAGAAGATATTTTGAGTTGATGGTCCCCATTGACTTTCCCTACTATTGAAATCAATAGGGACCAACAACTGTTTGGTTCTTCAAAATATCTTCTTTTGTGTTCAACATATAATAAGAAAGAAACTTATATAGGTTAGGAATGACATGAAGGTGAGTAAATGAAGACAGAATTTTCATTCAGGCGAGGACATCTTTGTCCCCAAATGCACCACAAAAAACTTTCTCTCTCTCTTTTTCCTCATCATCTTGTAGTGCCCAGATTAAGACCACAGTGAAAAGGAAGCTGTATGAGGACAGCAGGGTACCTCTCACTGCAGAGTCGCCTAAAAAAACCATGAAGAAAACCACAGTGATGCTACCGCCGCCCCCTGCATCAGTCGCCCCCACCGTTATCACTGTGCCCACCTCACAGGTCGTTGTGACAACTGGATTGCAGAGTTCTTCGTCTTTACAACCAGCAATAAAGAACCCTAAACCATCAGGTGACTCAGTGCTTGTATTTATCCTTTTTCATTGAAACTGTGGTTATATGTCTGTCAGCGCACTTAAACAGTTTGGCTGTCTATTATCAGATGTGACTCTGAGTGCTTTGAATGACTCTGACGTGAACAGCGATTTGGTGGATATTGAAGGGCTTGGAGAGGGTTCCACTAAAAAACCAAACTTCGACCAAGGTGAGTCACATTTTGAATGCATTGAAGGATAGAAATGAAATGAAAATGCTGTCGTCATTCAAAAACATTCTATGGTTCGTTTGCATTCATTATGAAGCTGCAAAAGAGGGTTTTGCACTGTCCGTTCCACAAATTAAGGTCTTAAATTGGAGCAGAAAGTCTTACATTCATAAACGAATGGCATTAAATCTTGCATGCACTGCAAAAAATGAGTATCTTCATCTGTATTTTCGTCTTGTTTTCCAATACAAATATCTTAACGTCTCGAAAGCAAGATACAATTACTTCAGATGCAAAATAAATATTTATTTAGTTTATGCTTAAAACAAGAACAAACATCCCTCAGTGGTGTCAGAAAATGTTTAAATTAAGTCGTTTTGTTTCACAGAAAACAAGACCTCTTATGTGATATTTCATGTGATACAGTAGTCAAAACCTTTCATCAAAGTTAACCTAAAACCAAAATGTGTTCTTGTCTTAGGAAAACTTTGAACTTTTTTGATCCACTTCAAATGTTGACTACTGTATTTGCTTTTACAAATTAATACAATGATCAGAAGGGACAGTAAAAGTTATTTCCATATTGTAGTTCAGCTATATATTAATTAATGGAAATCTGTTGGAAGTTATATTTTCAAACTGTTGTATGCTGATGAATACTCATTGTGCACTCCATAGACACTTACATTTAGAAAACATATTGTTCCCTTCAATGTATTCCATAAATTTTCTTTAACTGTTCTTAAAAAAACCTCTTAAATGTGCCTTCATAAAACCTGAAAAACGTTCGTTCCATTCATTCCATTATTTTTTTTGTGTATTATTGTGTAAATTGTTTCACAGATACTGATATCACAAATAACATGAAGGTGAAAGAATTTTCATTTTGGGGTGTGTTGATTTAATTGTGTTAAATTTTCTTTCTTTTTTTCTGGCAGAGAGCTTGAATCTGGACTCCAGTCTTATAATGAACTCCAGTGATCTACCTCTGCTGTCCCGCTGATCTTCACTTGTCAGGTGCAAGAGGGGAGCAAAGATGATCAAGTTTGATCATCGCTGTACACCTCGAACACCTTTTCTGCTGTAGGTTCAAACAGCATCAGATCTGTACTACATCGCCAAACATTCTCTACCCGTGTCAGTGAAGATGAAGTAAAACAACTGCATCAATTATGTCAACTGCAATTACGTTTTTAGTGGTTCATGTTGTGTGATCTGATCTGCCCACAGCTGAAAAGGGGTTTACAGGACAGTGGTCAAACTACTTGTAAAAATACTTCCTTTTTTAATTATTAGGCCCTTTTGGCTGAAGTAAAGCTTTGTGAAGTAATGAAAATGTGGCAGCACAACATCAAAAATAGTTTGAGAAATATTTGACCATTTTCTTTCACTGCCACTGTGTGTTAGGTGCAGCTTCTATTGTATGTGTATATATATATATATATATTATTTTTTACCATTACAGAATAATTAAACGGGTCAGTTCAACAGCAAATATAAGACATGCCTGTTTAAATTTTATATGAACAAATCGTCTTGTCGTACAACTTCTTGGCTCGGCATAAAAAGACAGCATACAAATCAATAAAATGAGTTTTTATTATGATCTTTTTCATAAGAATATATGGTATAATATACATTTTATGGTAAATGATATTTCTTCTCTGATAATTGGACATTCATCTTGGGCGACTGAGAGGGAATAAATGTACTTTTGCTACCAATATGTCAAAAAAATATCCATCTTTCACTTAATTTTTCTGGCTTCCAGAATATATTTACAGCTTGAACAACTGATAGGCAAAATCTATTGGCTTTGGCATTTCTTTACAATGTTTTTCGTGCAGTCACAATCCATTTAGTTTCTTCACAACACCACTCAATCATTTAAGGAGAACAAAGAAAGGACAAATCACGATTCTCTCTCTGACACTGATACAACAGAACCTGTCATAGTATGTGTATGGCAAAAAACTGAAAAATAAATGACATGGTACTTATTCTAGATTATACAAATGATTCAGAACAAACAGCTGTCAAGCCTCCCATTCAGGTTCTTGATAAATACCTGGAACTGATTATCCCGATAAACTTGACATACTAATTCCAGCAACTTTAATGCATATTGCACATTTGTAATCACTTTTAAAGACCCATAAACATTGGTATCAAACTTTGAAATCTCAAGGACCCCAACAACTGGAAATTGCAAATGACAGTGCAAGTAACTTTGGAATTAAAACTTCAAGACTCCAAAACCTGTAAGGCATTATCACTGAATTAAACACTAAATGAGTAAAAGTAAAAGGCAATGACATTATATCAAAGAATGAGCTGTATTCCTCCAGATATATGAATATGGAAACAGAGGAACGGCTTCAAATGTCCGATGTGCAACTTTAGAGACCGACAAGCTGCCGGTGTCCATTACAATAAAGACTTTGGGAATCAATAATTGTGACAATGAAGTACATACTGCTACCAGAGCCTTTACACATTCATAAATAACAATGTAACATGCGCCACAATCAACATCATTTGCATAATGCAGTGAATTATCTTGGTAAATTTGCTTTAGAAGGGCTTCCAGTTTAATTAACTGCAGCATGTCACTTTTTGGATGATGCATTTTCTTAATAAAATCCATCCAGCTCAAACACCACAATTAAAGCCACAATCCAGAACTGCTGCTTTTACACAAAAATCAGATCGACTTAAAAGATCTGAAAATATTTCCCAAGTGAAAGGATTCAAACAATTAAAACATTACAAAACAAGACCCATTACAATAAAAAGTAAATATGATCCCACTCATGTAACAGCAACATTGATATCTAACACTGTGCAAATAGTACAAGAGGAAGAGTATGATATCCACTGAAACCGTGATTGTATCAATGTAGAAACGGTTTATCGTGTTTTGTAATGCAACAGCTCATCCCTTGCAAGTATCTTAAGTCCTCAATTTCTGTACATAATTCACAACGTAAAAGTCTTGTTTAGGAGGGAAAAACAGTTCAACTAATGATTTTGCCTCAGACAGGATACATTCTAAGGGTCTAGGTCAGTTTTCGATGTGGACTTTTAACTGAAAGTGCTTAGCGTATACTCCAACAACAGATTGTAGACAAGAGGTGAGACATTAGTCTTTACAGTACATGTTTTAAAGGAATAGTTCAACCAAAAATTAAGATTTGCTGATCATTTTTTCTCACTCTCAGGCCATCCAACATGTAGAAGAGTTTGTTTCTTCATCGGAACCGATTTGGAGAAGTTTAGCATTAAATCACTTGCTCACCAATGGATCCTCTGCAGTGAATGGGTGCCGTCAGAATGAGAGTCCAAACAGCTGATAAAAACATTACAATAATCCAAAAGTAATCCACACAACTCCAGTTCATCAATAAAAGAAATTTGGAAGCCAAAAGCTGCTTGTTTGTAAGAAACAATTCCATCTTTATACCATCACTTCTGGATTATTGTGATGTTTTTATCAGGTATTTGGACTCTCATTCTGACGGCACCCATTCACTGCAGAGGATCCATTGGTGAGCAAGTGATGTAATGCGACTTCTCCCATGTAACTTAATGTAACTTCTGATGAAGAACAAAACTCATCTATACTGGATGGCCTGAGGGTGAGTAAATTGTAAGCAAATATGAATTTTTAGGTGAACTATTTCTTTAAGTAAGCAATAAGCGAATCAAAGTATGGGAGTTGCCTGAATGCGCTGGTATCGTTTCCAATGATTCAAAGAAAATTTTTCAAACTCAAAAAGTTCAGTCCAAGCTAAAAGCTATATGGAAAAATAAACATATTTACAGACATCAGACCCCTCGGATAAACGCAAGAGAGAAACACAAGATTAATATCTACCAAAATAATATTCGATTATTCACATATTTATACACATTTATACAAAACGTTGACATCTATGGCCAACTGATTTTAATACTTTCTATCCTTAGTCCTTTTTTCTATCCATTCTGGACGTTTTAACAGACCGTTGGACCCTGTTAATGGAAGCTGAAGATGTACCAAAATACAAAAATGTTTTGCCACAACTTGAGGAAAACAAAAAGGAGCAAAACTGGTCTTTCTGGTCTCGAGTCTGTACACTAAGGAAAGGGTCTTTGTGTCAATATTCTCCAGGTTTCAATAACCTGAACACTTTCATTGCAAACGTGTTATTGCAGATACTATTTCATATATACAGCAAACTATTCTGTAGGCACCGAAGTTCCATAATTATTCACAAATTACATGATAGCCTGCAGCATCCATGTTGTCATGTCAGATACATCCAGAAGAGTCTGTCTTCTTATATTGCATCTTGAAATCAAAGTAACAACTAGTTTGAATTTCCTTCAGAAGTGATTGAGCTGAAATACTCTATTCAAAGCACCAAATTAAAAGCAGGAAAATAAAAAGGGACAGAACAGAGATCAGGTCGAAGTTTGGTCTTCATTTTACAACACCCTGAATCCGAAGCTCTACAAGGTGATGTTGTGATGAATACTGGGGTTCAGATGCTGGGGTGGTGAGAGGTGAAGGGGGGCGGAGGGGAGAGAGACAGGGGGGTGGCCTGGGT
The DNA here is from genome assembly GCF_012432095.1 of Onychostoma macrolepis. Taxonomy (NCBI): domain Eukaryota; kingdom Metazoa; phylum Chordata; class Actinopteri; order Cypriniformes; family Cyprinidae; genus Onychostoma; species Onychostoma macrolepis. Next base: position 13,528,975 of record NC_081164.1, on the reverse strand, counting down.
GTTTGAACCGACAGGAGCAGTCCCAGAGGAAGAGTCCACTGACTGGGAAACACTGTATGTATGAAGAGATTCATTAAGTACTGAAGTAGATCCTATAATGAGGCATGAGATTCTGTTCCGTTGTTTATTTAAGCATCATTGTAAGACTCACCTGACTGTGTAACTGGTTATGTGAGCAGGGTCTGTGACTCCAGCGACAAAGAGCTTTTTGGGCGGACCGTCCGATTCCACTCCACCTGAGTAAAGGAAACAAGACAATGTAATATGACAACAAAATCATTGGAGAAACTGATTAAAAGATGGGAACTTTAATACTAGAACTGAATGATGCTGCCTGCAACAAACAAACAGCATCACTAGTGTAGCTCAATTCACAAACTAGTTGATTCTTTTGAATAAATCAGTCAAATTGTATTTTCACAATGTGTTACATGAAATGAACCAAGAACCGTTATTATGTACTTATGAAACAATGCCAAAAAATAACAATTTAGAAAAAGTATCCCTACAATTACATACACTACCATTCAAAAATGTGAGGTCAGTAATTAAAAAAAAAAAAAAAATGAATTAAGATTTCTATTCAGCCAGAATGCATAAAATTGATAAAACATTACAGTAAAAATTAATGCTGTTTTCAACTTTCTATTAATCAAAGAGTCCTGAGAAGAAGAAAAAATTTGTCCACAAAAATATTTGTTTTTAACTTAGATGATAAAATGATAATTTCTTCAGCACCAAATTAGAATGCATCTTAGCATATTAGAATGGTTTCTGGGAGATCATGTGACACTGAAGACTGGAGTAAATTCAGCTTTGCCATTCCATTAATAAATAACCTTTTTATTTTAAATTGTTATGTTGCATAATATTACTGTTATGTTGCATAATATTACTGTTTTATTGTATTTTTGATCAAATAAATACAGCCTTGGCAAGCATAAGCTTTTTTTTTTTTTTCAAAAAAAAATATTAAAAATCTTACCAGCTTTGAACTTTTGAATGGTAGTTTTACTTCATACAAAAAAGATATTACCAATAAAATATTCAAAGTGCAAGTAATAATAATTCTTTCATTGTATTCATTAAGATTCCTATCCTTTCTGATAAGTTTCTAATGTGCTTTTTCAAATGCATTTAGAAGAAGCAACAGGTTATAAATCATTACCTTTCCTTTTCAAAGGTGCAACTGATGGCCATCTCACTCCAGAGCTCACAGATCCTCTGTTCAGGCAAACCAAATCAAAATCTTTGTTTAGAAAAGATATTTGTGTCTCTTGTACTTTGAAACAACTAGACCAAATTCCTGCAAGTATTGACATTTGAAGGATATACATTCTAATACTGTAGATTTATTAACGAACTTACCCTCGAAACCTTCGAGTTGGACTGGGTGAGGAATTAGGAGTGACACCGCTGTCCTGGGAATGGAATCCCTGCGTGGGACGTACAGAGTGAGGTGAATAACAAAAATGACAACGGATTGAAACTGACGACCTGAAACCAAAAGAGAAATACTCACTGGAGACAGATGGTCATGCCAGTGACTCGCAGGAGGGAAGGGAACAGCAGGCGAGGCACTTAGATGAGAGAAAATCAAGTTAAAATAACTGAATATTTTGATAACATAACCCTTTCATTTAAGCACAATTTTTGTGTTTGGTTACCTAAGTCTCTGTAAACTTCCTCTCAAAGTGAGCTCCATATTCTCAATCTGGATGACAAACATTGCACAGTAAAACATTACTTGACTGAATTAATGTTTCTTTAGATACAAAAAAAATAATTGTTCCTACTAATAAATCTCTTCACAAAACTACAATGAATTCTCTCTCTTTTAATTGTAAAGTAAAAGCAGGCAACAGGTACTCAACATACTCGTGAACTCATTACTGTTTAAAAGCATCACAGAATCGATTCTTGACTTCTCACCTGTCTCTTTTGTTCGGATCTCTCACAAGACAGTGAGAACGGGGACAGAGGAAGGGTCTGTAACACAAACGAGTTATTGAAGTTTCTTCTAAGTTTTTATAAAACTAAATGCCCAAAACTGATATTCACAATCAGACCATCTGAACACTCACCCGTGAGGGACAGCTCGGGTTCACAGAAACGCTGCTCCGACGATACCGAGCCGAACTATTAGAGCTGAATACTGTTGTCCCATCACTACAACACCAGCAAACAAGAGTTGAGAGAGTGTTTTGCGATTAAATTATTTCTCAACACGATTCAGTAGTGTATATTACTGTTTTAAATGAATATTTGGTTGCAGCAGTGGGTGCAGTTCCCTCACCTGACGTTCGTGATCATGGGGGCGCTGTTGGACCTTCGGAGGGCTCCTCCTGCGCCTGCGCACTGGTCCACCTCCATCCTCTCCATAGCTCGTCCTCTGGCGCCGGGACTGCGCGTCACTCACGGCCGGCCTGAACGCGACCTGACGCGGCCTTACTCCCAAATCTCACCCGGCAAAAGCCCGACCAGCAGGCCTCACGCCAAAATACCCGATCCAATTTAACTGAGTGGACTGCTTTCCCGTGTCTATCGCATTTTGTTGAATTTTCTAAACGAAATAGAGTCAGCTTTCTACACTAATTTAAAGAACAGCTGTGAGCTCGAGCCACAGCTGGTTTATCGGATCGCACACAAACTTAGTATAAACTCCTCAGGTTGATTTCGTCGGCGTAAACATGAAGCAAATACAGTTATTTCTGTGCATTAAAAGAGATTTCTCGTATTCAGTCCACAAGTTAGGTATATTCAGCACTATTTACAATGCAAAGCCACCAACTCGACAAGGTCCTTTGGCTTTTTAATCCAATCCAACTTATCCGAACAGAGCAAATAAAACATCGAAAAGCAAAAACAGCACATAAGCGAATTAACACGGATCAAAGTGGTCAGAAAATAAGCTTTCGAGTCTTGTCGGTCAAATGTCGTGATAAAGGTGAAGCTTTCTGCCACGGCTTATTTTTTCAAGTTTACCTGCTAGTTTGTAAAGCAGTCGGAAAAATGACATAACACCATCCCGATCAAACATGTGATCGTCGGCTCTGTCGGTGAAGGCATCCTCAGCTGAAAGTGTCTGCCGATACAGTCTGAAACACGGGATACATTAAAAGTTTTCGGTCATTTCTTAATTTAGAAAATAAAACATATTTCCCGCAACCAAATAGAAATTGTGCATCCCCTTGTACAACAGCGCCTCGCTCTGGTAGACCAGAGAATTGCACACAGAGATAAAGCACTGAGCTCGAGAGAAGTGAGTATGTGGCGTGCAACTATTTACTGCATATTCTTTTGCCAATCATTCTGGCCTCAGTACAAGATATATAGAGTTTGCTTTTGAGATTAATCTGATTAAAAGAAAATGTAATGCGATTAATGAAAGAAAAAACGCAAATATTTAAGGTTATTTTCACTGAGGATTAATCCACAAGTCACCTTGGGACGCATGCCAGTCAGTCATACTAAACCATCATACATCAGTAATGCACTACAAAACTGTATTTGAATAAGGTAAACGTGTATATAAAGTTTAATTAAGCTTTTGATGTTTATAAATGTAGTATATGTTAAAAAAAAGATTGTTCATGATTCCTAATGCGTTAACTAATTTGAACAAATCATACCTCACTGTAAAGTGCTACAAAGTAAATGCTGTCAATGTGAATTATGTTATAACAATTAATAAAAACGTCATGGTGAATTTTTACATATTCAAGATTAACCATTTACCATAACCGTGGTGAATTGTATCATAACATTCATAAAACAAATATTCACAGTTGTTTATGAATTTTACACTCTTACATATGCAAGCCTAATCACAATGCTAGTCTGAAAGTGTGTGTGTTTAACAAGGTAAACATCAATTTAAACAAAGTAAAATTATGTATAACATTTATTCTATCAGTGTGAACAATATTCATAAAAACAAATAAATGCTTAGGAATTGCAATTCAAACAGAAAGCATGGACATTTACAATGAGCTGAAAGTATGTTTTTAAAGTTTAATTTGGAAAAAGTTTGTTTATTTTTAAGATACATTAAAATGAGTTTTTATTCACTACAGGATCTTTATTAAATTGTAAAAGTATGTGCAGTTCGACAGTTTCAGGATCTCGACAGCATACAGGTCATATTAGTTTTGCTAATAGTGTGAGCAAATCGGTTTAATTGTCACAAGATGTCAATTAGTAACTTTTTGCTTCCTGTTTCTTTTGTATATTATTTTGGCCTGTTGACTGTCCTTTACTTCTAGTCAGTCAGCAATTAATAACTTATATTGTGCATAAGAAATGCCAGTTTTATACTTTAAGAAATGATTATTTTAAAATTATCTACTGATTCAAAATAATTTTTTACTCACCAACTCCAAAAATATTGTTTAAAAGAGATACCCAGTCACTTACTAGCATAAAACATACAGCAATACTCAAGATTGTGTGAAATTGCTCAGTAATATGAATGAATAATAAATAATATGAAATCTAGAGCATTAAAAGTAGGTCTGTCCCATTGAGACTGCATTCCCGATCTCCTCTATGTTATTCCTGAAGATTTCGAGTCACTTTCGTGAGCTTCCTCTGCTTTATGTGAATTGCCTTGCTCTTGATCCTCAGCCTCTTTCTGTCCTCCAAGAATCTGTAAAGGCCAGAGCAAGTGGGTGTTGTGACCGGCGCTGGTCCGTCCACAACAGGCTAAGCTTTTGTCTCCTGTTAAGAAATAAAGGAGTGCATTGAGCCAGGAATTGCAGGAAGCCAGCGGCCGAGTGATCTTGTAGCAAATGGAAACCATCCGCATGGTTTGGCACTCGGCGGCCTTCGTTTCCTTGAGGACGAGGAAGAGCGTGCGTGTGATGTGGAAGGGCAGGAAGCACAGTGCGAACAGGATGGTGATGGTGACGATGGTTTTAATGGACTTGCGCCGCCTGTTGAGGTACGGCGCATGTTGAGAGCCAGAGATGGACATGGACGTCCTGTCTTTGACCCCTTCGACCCCGCCGCACATTCCCCCTTCCTCTTGCACCTGTGGCTGGGAGTGAAGCGTTTGGAAGATGGTCCGCACCACCTGCGAGTAACACCATGCGATGACGATAAAAGGGAAGAAGAAGCCCAGAAGGTGTAGAACGATTCCATAAGGCACGTATTCGGAAAACTCACTATCAATTGCGTCGTCCCAACAGTTCCTATATACCTCCACCTCCACTTTTCCAGCATTTCCGCTACTTTCCGACCAAGAATCGGTTGCTTCATTCACCCCCCCTCCGATTTTCCTCAAAACATCCCCTGTTTTGGCAAATCTGACGATTGGGCATGTAAGAATGAACACTATGACCCAAACAGTTGCGCAAATGCCCCTAACCACCCGCTTGCTCTCCAAAGCAATGTTTCTGATTGGATGGCAGATTCCCATGTAGCGATGAACAGATATACAGGTGAGGAAGAAGATGCTGCAGTACAGGTTGAAGTAAAACAAGAAACGCACCAGCCTGCACATGAAGTCTCCAAAAACCCAATGGTCACGCATGACATAGCTGGCTACGAGGAACGGCAGCGAGAAGCTGTACATCAGATCCGTGGAGGCCAGATTGACCATGTAGATCAGCGAAGTGTTCCACTGACGGCCGCTCTTGCACCGGTAGGACCGAAGGAGGACGGTGGAGTTCAGGACGAGGCTGAGCAAGAAGGTCAAGGAGTAGCATAGAGGCAAGATGATGTACTTGTAGGACTCGTCGATGCTGCAGCTGTGCGGTGCGCTGTGGTTATGAACATCTGGCTGCAGCGATACATTGGAGATTGAAGTCGTGGTCTTCATGATCAGCTGTCCTTGATCTTGTCACTGCAGAGCCACATCACTGTCTTCTCAAGACCTCTTCAATTCAATCTAGAAGCTCCACATTCTTCAACCTTCAGGATATCCTGTCAGGACATCGCTCCAAGATGGAGAAAACAGAGGAACGTTATATATTTTTTACTGTGATTGCATTGTAAATCTGAACTTTCTTGTAGTCCGTCGTATAGTTTATTTCCAAGCAAACTGCAGGTTGACCAATGACTCAGTCTTTCAACTTTATCTGTCTATAGTGCTGAATCGGCCTCTTCTGGTCTATTACCCCTTCAATCAGTAACAAACCATTCCGTAAACCCTTCATTCATCTTTCCATCCCCCATTTTTTGAGTCCCATGTATTGGACGAGTTCTTTCGCATTGCGGTTTTTCTTCACACAAATTAAGAGGTATCAACACGCGCCACTTCATGACCCAACTGACCCTGTTTGCAATGAAAACTGGAAAGCGTGTGCAATAAGATGCCTAATTTATGGCTAGACATGGCTGATGCATTCATCTATATGCATAGTGCCTACATAACACGGAGCAGTAATGATAAAGTCTCCATTTTTGGTTCGTAAAATACTTGAGTTTGTTTCTTAATGAATATGCTTGTGTACTACAGAGGCAGTTTTGGTATTACAATATCATGTGTCCTTGCAGGTATGTTCCAGTAAATAATTAATTCCCATTCATTCAGACAAGAAATGCTGAGCGGAAACCCAATCCAGCGTGCAGTTCAACACAAAACCATGCATATCGATTATAAACACCTTGATTTGATTATTAAAAGTTAGACAATGTAAACTAGAAAAATTGTGATAGTATTATAGAGACTGAAAATGACTGGATAGGTCATCCCATTTAAAGCAATTTTCTTTTTATAGTATTAAAGCAAAGTTTGTTCTGATACACGTAGACCACTGAAAGTAGATCTAAATGAAATATCTTACCTGCTTAAAGGTCAAGAAAAAAGGTAACTTGAATGTGCAGCCAAAATACATTCATTTCTTCACGCATTTGATAAAAGGTCAGGACGAAAAGTTCTGTACTTTTTGCTGCACTTCTTGAACTACAGTCTCTGTGTACAAATTACTTTCTCAGTTTGGTATCCAGATCTGCTAGGTTTTACTAATCAGTTCTCAATCAGTAATTCTGTGTGCTTTCTTCTTTTCTCTCTGGTCTCTGTGCCCTCTCTCGCTCCCTCGCTGTTCACTGTGCATGAATGGTCAGTCAGCTGAGCTGCATGCAGTTGAGTACATTTATGTACAGCAACCTAACGGAAACACACAGGTCATTATGTGAAACACATCAGGGCTAAACAAGTTTTGTCTTGTGAACCCCCATAACCCTCACCTGTAGCACTCAAGTAGTCATTCATTAACATCAAACCAAATATGTTTTCTATTAACTCATATTAAACTGTTTATAATATTGCATTATCATTAATGGAACAGTTGACACAGAAATAAAAACTGGCTGAAAATGTACTCACCATCCGAGATGTTTCTTCATTGAAACTGATTTGGAGAAATTTAGCATTACATCACTAGCTCACTAATGGATCCTCTGCAGTGAATGGGTGCCATCAGAATGAGAGTCTAAACAGTTGATAAAAACATCATAATAATCCACAAAACTCCAGCCCATCATTAAAGATGTATTAAAGCAAAAGGCTGCATGTAAGATATATGCAATTTTAACTTTATGCAATCACTTCTGGATTATTGTGATGTTTTTATCAATTGTTTGATCTCTCATTCTGAAGGCACCCATTCACTGCAGAGGATCCATCGGTGAGCAAGTGATAAAGTTCATTATTAACATTTCGTGAAGTGTAACAAATCCATCATAAAGGAGATTTAACTTTAAACTCTCTCACATCTGACCAAAATACAAATCTATAATCCATAATAACACTTTTTCCAATGAAAAAGTTCACCATCCGTAGTCATTTCACATCAAAATGAATCAACATTTTAGACTGTTTTGGCTTGTAAACAGTGCTTGATCTGTGTATATTTCTCTCCTGATTCAGATGAGACAACTTTTTCATTGAAGAAATCAATATTATGGGTAGAGTAGAGGACTTGTATTTTAGCCGGAAATAACATTGTGGAGTTTGTGTAGATTATTGTGATGCTTTTATCATCTATTTGGACTCTCATTCTGACGGCACCCATTCACTGCAGAGGATCAATTGGTGAGCAAGTGATATAATGCTACATTTCTCCAAATCTGTTCAGATGAAGAAAAACCTATCTACATCTTAGATTGCCTGAGGGTGAGTACATTTTCATAAATTTTTCATTTTTCAACCTGTATTCATACAAATGTATAAATATGTGCATTATTTTATTTATTTATTTTTTTCATTAAAAATAAATTGAAAAAAATACAACATTAATTTTGACTTTAATCTATAACTCTTTTCTGGGATATTCGAGGCACCTTCAAGAGGGTGTTCCGAGAAACCACAAAAGGACCTTAAGTATCTTTTAATGCAGAGTATTTATGGCATAACTGCTTTTCCAGTTCCACAAAAAAAGGCTCATTAGACCGTGTATAAAATAAATGATTTATTAAATTATTGTGAATATTTAGCACTGAGATATACTTCATTCTTATGTATAAGTTTGATACACAGGAAAGTTGTAAGGCACATTCATATGACAGCAAAATGCACATTTACTGTATATTTTCATGACGATTACATATAATGTATTTCAATGGAATGCTTAAAGTAACTGATGATTGATACATCACAGTTATTGATCACATATGGCTTTGACAACAGCGTAATATATTCTCTATTTATGGAAGCAAAATTAAACCGTAAGTGACATATGAATCAGAGCCATTAGAGTTTGTTATAAGGCACTTTTTCCACAATAAAACTTGTGACTATAATAAATGTGACTCACATTTTAACAAAAGTTTCTGTGAGGGCTACATTTCTTCAAGAACAAACAGGATATTCTGGCCTTTGTTAGTCCACAGGATGAGTAACAGTAAATTACTGCTTTCAGAAAGTGCCAACGTTAAACTGCAGTTACGCAGTGTTCCAAACAAAAAGATCGTTCATAATGATGTCATATCCTGTACATCCAGGAGCAAAGCATCTTGCTTAGTCCGAAGGTGATCCCGTACTACGAGATGTTTCACCAGTTCTGAGCTCAAATCTAAAAGCACGAATCAAATTAGTGCATGAGGAAAAAAATCAATGCCATTTTAAAAGTGCAAAAAACATTTTGGAAAAAGAGTTTAAAGAAGCATGAAAACTGCATGCCATTTGTGAGTTGTATTATTGATTGAAAATGTTCAGTGACTGCAAATTGTATCACTGAGGAAAAAGATACCTTGAATGTCCTCATTCAGCGAGGCCCTGAGCGCATTCAGCTGCAGTAAAGAGCATGTCTGGAGATCACCAAGGCTAAGAATCTTTCTCCTTATGTTCATGCTACTGTGGGTGGCTTGCTGAAAATAAAACAAAAATATGCAAAAAATAAATATCAGTGAAATGACTCCCAAGACAGTCACACAAAAAACCACACTGGATTTCGTTACACTCCTTTGCCTTAAAGGCACAGAGTACAACAGTAACATTCCAGAAGTAAAATCCCCTTGATGCACACACGCACACACACACACACACACACACACACACACACACACACACAGTGTTTTTTAAATTAATGTTAATTTCAGTAAGAATGCATTCATTTGACATTTTCAGTGTTACAAAAGATTCTATATCAAATAAATGCTGTTCTGTTCAACTTTTTATTCATCAAAAAATGTATCACTACTTCCACAAAAATATTAAGCAGCACCGTTTTCAACACGATCTCTGAAGGATCATGTGACACTGAAGACTGTAGTAATGATGCTGATAATGTAGCTTTGTCATCATTATAAAACAATAAAATTGCATAAAATATATTAAAATGGGAACCAGCTTTTTGAAACTGTAATAATATTTCACATTACTGTTTTTACTGTAATTTTGATCAAATAAATACAGCCTTGATGTACATACTTTACAAGTACTTTAAAAGTACAAGATGTATTATTATTATTATTATTATTATTTTAAATATTACAGATATATAATTTTATGCTTCAGATGAAAGTTTGTAATGTTGTGAATCATCCCAGAGATGGCTGGTTTGGTTCATTACAGGAACTTTTTAATAGAAGAAATTTTTGAAATGCATGTGGAGGAAATGAAAGGGAAAAATACCGGAAACAAGTCTGCTTTTCTGCCATCATTTACTCACCTTTATGTGATCCTGTGTAACTTTATTCTGTGGAACACAAAAGTAGATATCTTGAATGACACTTTTATGTTGTTTTTGAATCCATTTTGAAACTTGAAAGCTTCAGTAGCTACGTTTTTGTTTTGTAATTGCATGCATAAACCACCCAACGCATTCTTCTTTTGTGTTTCACGGAAGAAAGACAGTCATGCAAGACTGTTGAGTGAACTATGTCTTTGAAACCTCTCACCTCTTTCTCCTTCTGTTCAGCCCATAGCTTGTCTCTGAGAGTCCTGAGTGCTGCTTTTACTTCCTGTTTTAGCCCCTGAGAGCAACTCCCACGTACCTCTGCCTCACATGAGCTCTGAGGATAACAAAAACCTAATGCTTTTCGCAACCTCATAAATCATGACCTGAGATACAACTCAGAGAAACTACTATCACGACTCTCTGCACCCACCTCTTTGCTAGATGCTCCTTCATCATCCTCCTCCTCACTCTCACTGTTGTTGATGAAACACAGCTGAAGGTTTTTAGGACTATTAAACCTGAAGGATGGAAACACACAGAACACATTAAACAGAACAAGGTAGCTAAAGATTATGAACATGCACATGTGAATTACCGTGATGTTATGACAGGGACACGGCAGGGACTGTAGTCGTTCTCATCCGCCCATGGCTCCCGATGGAGTGAATGGTGTTTTGATTCTGTCCAGCATCCAAGTATTCTGTCTCGCTCTGATAAACCTAGACTCTGAAGCATAATGAGGTCTTCAATAATATTTTGAGAAATATAAATATACATAAAATCCTGGTAAAATGTTACCTCTGCTTTCTTCCTTCTGTCCTCTTCCTGCCTTTCTAGCTCTGCAATTCGCAAACTTAAATCTTCCCATTGCATGATGGGTAGGTTGTGATCACCCAGGGGGGACTCCTCACTTTGCTCTTTGGTCCCCTGGCCCGAGGGTGAGGGGTCATCGGTGGTCCTCTCATAATGCCTGTCGCTGTCTGGATTCTCCTCCATCCGTTGGAGAGTGATGCTAGTCCTGCATAGACAGGCTAAAAGCACATGCAAAATTGTAAATATTTTGTAATATTTCAAAACCTTTACAAAAAAAATATTTTGAGGAGGGAAAAAAACATCCAGGGTGACTCAACAAAATGAATGTGTTTTCTAGTCTGAAAAGGTGATTTTAAAAGCACATTTTTAAAGATGTTCTTTAAGAAATGTTTTTAAGTGAAGTTTGTTGTGGCAATTCAAAATAAATTTTGAAAAGCTTGGGGTGGGAAATATATATATTTTTATGTTTTCTAAAGTGTCTTATGCTCACCGAGGTTACATATATTTGATACATTAAACAGTAATATTGTGAATTATTATTTCAATTTAAATCATTCTAATAGTAGTAGTAATAGTAAAAGTAGTAGTATATTTTTATTTAATGCCATATTTTAAAAATAGCATCTTAGGCAAAAACAATTTTCATGGCAAAAACAATTTAAAAAATACAAGTATAACAAATACAATAAAAACCAGAAAACAAACAAAAGTTATATTATACAAGATTTTTTTACATTAACATAAAAATGATAAAACTTTGTTCTGGCAAAATTATACTAAACTCTTTAAGTGAGTTCACTTCATAAAAAAGTTTTCTACATTGAAAGCTGGACAGTCCAATAAATATGTTTGACAGAAAGGGGAATCTTGCAAAACATGCATTGAGTAGAAATCATTCTAATATGCTGATTTGCTGTTCAAGAAACATTTCTTCTTATCATAAATGTTGAAAACAGTTTAGCTGCTTAATATCATGTGGGGGGAAAATAAAAAATTAATTCTTTGATGAATAGAAAGTTTCAAATAACAGCATTTATTTGAAATGAAAACATTTTGTAACGTTATAAATGTCTTATAGTCACTTTTGGTTAATACATTTTTGCTGAATAAAAGTATTAATTTCTTTAAATGACCCAATGGACCCCAAACTTTTGAACAGTAGTGTATGTTGGGATTTAGTTGCCTTGAAAAAGCAACAGGTGACAGTTTTATAGCAAATTTAGCAATCATAATGGGCATATTTCATAACATACTTCAGGAGAATTAGGAAACATGGCTGGGAACAGGCCAAAAGCCATTCTCATGGAAAGAAAAAAAAAACATCCACCACATTTTTTGTTTACATATAGGCTAAGAAATTGCCTGCAGAGAGAGTAAAAGTTGGTATCTGTTTTTCGCGGTTAATACCATTGTTTACATGTTCATGAGGGACAAAATGAAATTAAATGACCCTTAAAGTAAGACACTAGGACATTTAATTTCATTCCAGACATTAAAGAAAGCCATGCTACATTAAAATTCCTGTTTTCAGAGAAAACAAGCCCAGCACACTCAAGTCACATTAAAATGAAGTAGCGTTTCTGTTTGTTTCATGACGCATGACTAATACTTTAATCTTTAAAAAGAAACCACTCAAATCTTTTTTCTATTCATCATACATTTTATACTCAATTTTAGACGTGACAAAGTTGGACCGTATCTTGGCTGAGCCTCCGGTTCCTGTTTTCTTTTCTAGGAGTAACGTTACATGACATGAATTCACTCACCTTTTATCGTAAAACTGATGTCGACATCGCGACTCTCAGCTAAAATTCAATGTATTTCAACATTTCACGCCGTTTAATGAATTATTTCTCACTACTTCAATCCTTCCTCTGCTGGAGAGGAAACACCCCTCTGGCTTTCCCTTTCCTCCCGCCCTCCGTCCGTGTTTCTTCAAGTATGTTTTCTTCAAGTTTATGGCGACTTTTTTATCGATGTCGATCGTCTGAACTTGTGGAGTCAGTTGCTGCAGTTTAAGTCAGAATTGCGCGTTAATGTTTTGTATAGTGTTATAGTGACAGCTGGAAGTGCAGATAAGACTGTTTGGGAAGGGTTGAGAAAGTAGGTGTCCGATTTCACATGTTTGGGAGATGAAGACTGGGAGCAGATGGGAAAGTCTGCGGGACTGTGGCGTGTTGTTCACACTGCTGATGAAAGATGTGATGCAATGCTTCAATAACGTAGAAAATCACATCCCCTTAAACCCTAACATAAACTTCACATCGCATCTCTGTAAATATTTGAATATTTATGGAAGATCTCGAGGTTGCTGATGCAGTTTGAGTGGAGTATTGAACATATTTAGCAACAAACTAAAATGGAAAACGTTTAAAAAATGTGTTTATTATGCAGGATCATGTAGTAAAAATAAAATGATGGAATATTGAATGGAATGTTAAAAAAAAGAGAAATTAAACAATTTTTAAAAAACATTATTTTCTAAAGAAGTGTTATTACATGACAACAAAACTGTTTTAAGTGCATACAATTAAAAAAAAAAAAAAAAGATAATGCAAAAAAATATTTGAATATAAACATTTAAAAATATTGGAATGGTTTGCATTTTAATGAGAAAATAAGAAGTATTATGTCACTGACCCATCTATGTACATATATAGGCTATGTAGGCTGTATGGGTCAATGATGCAAAGCATTTTTTTTTTTTTTTGAAATGTAGTACTCCTGGAGCTCATATGTTGCTGTCAGTCAAGCAAAATAAGAACATAACTAATAGTAAGACATTATGACAATCATGTAAATGTTTAAATTAAAACATTTCAGTTATTATGTTTACATAAACTGAACTAATTTCTAATATTTTATTATTTGTTATGCTAATAAATGAAAAAATTAAAATTTCAAACCTTTACATATCTGCCTCCACTTGACACACACACACACACATATATATATATATATATATATATATATATATATGTGTGTGTGTGTGTGTGTGTGTGACCCTGGACCACAAAACCAGTCTTAAGTGTTAGTTTTTCGAATTGAGATTTATACATCATCTGAAAGCTGAATAAATATGCTTTCCATTGATGTATGGTTTGTTTGGATCGGACAATATTTAAATACAAATATGCCCCAGCGACTTAAGACTGGTTTTGTGGTCCAGGGTCACACATACATATATATACACATATACGCATATTATACACATACATATTTATATTAATTGTTAAGAGTTTTTATGTTCTTCCTTCACCATTTCTATAGAATTTCTTTTCCTATAAAAAGAAAGCAATACAGTGTAAATATAATTAATTTGTCCTCAGACTGTAGCTAAACTCAATCTGTATGTTCTGGTGGAGCTTCCAAAAGCTCCCACTGTGTGGCATCAATGAGACTATAGTTGATTTGTCTGTATTTCTGAGGGTCTTTCTGCCTCTGTCTGCGCACATCTTCATAGAGACTCTCAAACACTGGCTGAGGGGGTGTGAATCGGCCCACCCTGGCCAGATCCAGGTAATAATCCCACTGATACTTGTCCAAATTGAGAAGGTGCTTCACCTGTACACCTGTGTCTTGTTTTCGCTGCATCTCTCTCTGCACTTCCTTCTCCATCTCTTCCTGGGTGGGCAGCTTTACAGAGCCCTCCAGGACAGCAAGGGCAAACTTAACCTATGGATAAAACAAGAACATTAGAATGAGAATCAGTCCCATTCAGTATTCAAATCATATTGCGTTTCCTCTCTGCTCACCTGACAGTCAAAATGTATGAAAGGGCAAATAATTTTGCAAATGCCAATAAAAAAAATTGAAGGGAAGCCAGGGGGCAACAAGTACTTGTAGAGTGGAGTCACAAAAAGATCCTGTACGTTCAGTCCTAGGTCTGATGGACAAAGGAAAGGGAAGTTAAAGTTGTATCCTGTACAGAACAGAAGAATATCAGCCTGGGTCACTGATCCATCCTGGAACTGTAAAGATCCATTCTCTAAAACCCCAACAACAGCGCTAGACTGCCGGATACCCAGAGGCGGAGGTAAGGACATGGTTGGTGTGTTATGACTTAGAATCACCTAGAATGAGAAAAACATTTGCGGATAAGAAATTGAAAAACAGTCGCTCAATCGGTGAGGCCAAAAAAGGCCAAAATCAGTAAAGACCAATTCAAAGTGTTTAAGATTTTAAATGTTATCCAATGAGATGGATAAAATGAACAACACAAAAGGATACGGCAATCAAAAATAGCATTTCTGTTATTATTTATTCAAACTCAGTTTGTTCCAAACCCATATGACTTTTTGTGAAACTCGAAAGGAGAGTGTTTATACTGATCTTTTCAGAACAATAAAAATGCATGGGTGTGAAGGTTTAAAGTCACAATGAAAAGGAAGTAGCGAGTAGCGACAGATCTTTTCTTCCATATTGTGACGTTCATTCGAGTGTAACGCAATATTGAAAAAAAAAGTAGGGCGAAGACTTGGTTCTGTCTATCAGTTGATGATTGTTTTTAGAGATCTGTGTTGCACTCAAAAGTGGATGAACGTGAGCTTGCAGGCGTGGGATTTAAGCAGATTAAATTATTGGAGAAACCTAGTATATATCCAGTTATGAGACTTTTATTAAACAAACAAACAAAAAATTAAAGAAAGAAAAGAAAAAGGAAACATGCACATATAAATTGTTCACAATAAGATCTATAATATGCATTATAAAATAGATGCGAACTTTAAATATAGGTCTGTTATACTTCAAAATATTTTGTTATTATCATTAAAGTGCTATTATGGGTAATGAAAGGTTCATATTTTGGTTTTGGGAGTCCCCAACAACAGGTTGACATGCATGCAAGGTCAAAAAACACTTTCATTGTCTTATAATATGCATTTATTACCCTCCTTTGCGTGACGCTAATCTGCGGTGATTGGTCCGATTGGTCGATTTCATTTCCATTTCATCATGCCCGTAATGTCAGCAGCAAATCTAAAGGCCTTTTTCCCCAGTTCAGTGCGCACTACTGGAACAGACAGTAAGCAAAAGTTCTGGGACCGAAGACTATAACTACTTGCATGTTTTTTACAGATATAGGTCTGAAGATATGAAGGAAGCAGTCCCAAGATAGATTTATATATTAAAAATGCCAATGTTTTAGTCTACAAATGGACAAAGAAGACCATCCAACACGAGCATACAACACACAATGATGAGTAAAAGGTTTAAGATTTGTTATAAACCTAAGTGCACCATGATAAACAGTGTCCAAAGCATGTAAATTCTGAGAAGATGCATGCATATGACACCACCGTAGTCAAATATAGACATGAAAGTGGCAGCAACAAGCCTCTTTTTAGCCTCAAAAGAAAGGCAGGATTTAATTCTAAAATAAAAACCCAGTTTCACTTTCAATCTTTTCACCAATTGCTGGACACGAGGAACAAAGCGAAGAGAGTCATCAATTAAGAACTCAAGAAACCTATATTGCGAAACAAATTCAATCTCAGAACCTTTGAAAGTAGTGATTGAAAGAAGGTTATGAGGGATTTTGGTCATTTTTTGGAGTTTGTCAGCGTCTGTTAGGATTCCGAGCTGCATGAACTAACATCTTTTGTGTTTCACAGTGAAAAAGTCATTCGGCTCTGGAACAACATGAAGGGTGAGTAAATAATGATAGATTTTTGTTTTCAGGTGTCCAACCCTTTCATTTACAACCAAGCAAAGCTGTGGCACTTAAAATGGTATGTGACATTTTCAAAAAAGGAAGCTAAGCCACAAACCTGAGCATTAACTTGTGCTAACTCAATGGAAATATCCACACCAGATGCTCTGGCCCCCAAGACCACAACGGACTTGTTGGCAAAGGGCTCTGGATAGCGGTATGAGTGGCTGTGCAAGACTTTTCCTGCAAAACAGCAAAGATAAAGGCAAGAAGATGAGAGACAGACAGATAAAAGGGAAGATGCAGGGGTGTAATGAGACTAATGGTTAGGGCTTTCAGGGTTATGCATTTGTAGTGATCAGTGATCATTTGTTGTACCTTTAAAATGCTCTATTCCAGGAATGTAGGGCAGGTGGGGGTCGGAGTAATGCCTGCAGAAAGAGGAAGGAAATATGAGTCAGCGCTGAGATGCTAAAGGGCTCCTGTGGTCTTCTGAATTCCCTCACAGAAATGCCACATGAATGCATAACATAATACCCATTCACATCACCTCTGCGAGAATTCAGCCAGATAAAAGCCTCTGGGTATATTATGGGGTAAATGAACAAGCCACTATTTGAATAATGCTATGCATTTAGAACATCACTGCGAAGCTGCAATCGGAGATTAGATGCAGTTGTGTCCATTTGAGCATGTCTGGGAGATAAAAGGACTCTTTAAGATGGCATCCCTCACCCGTTGCAGATGAACACAGAGTCGAACGTCTGCGTGTTCTGGTCTCCACGTGTGCTGCGCGAAATTACCTCCCACGTCACAGCTCCCCCCGTCTCCGTCTCCATGGAGACGGGCTTCACCTTTTCCACCACGGTGTTGAACTGTGAGGGACAAAGCGGTCTGTCATAAGCAATTTTCTTGCTTCCGTTGGTAAGAAAAATACTTAGTAACACTGAGAACATTTCTAATGTGGTCTCGAAACACACTGGATGTGTCCTTCGATTTTGTGGTGACGCTGATGCCTTTGACAACCAGCTGTCAGTGACCCCTACATGTCTGATCTCAACTTTCTGGATACTACAATAGTACCCTAACAGCTCTTTTTACTCAACTAATACAGTTTATTTAGAGTCTTATGTAGTTGGACTAAGAGACGACTAAGAGAGTCATGCATTGTTTTCTCAGATTTAAAATAAATGGACACATGCCAAATAGCATTTGTCACATAATTATTGATCCATAATGTCAGTCACGTCAATATTAATTTTGTTTCTACCTCTCAATTTCCAATATCATCAGTTTCCCTCATTATTATGGATTTTTTTTGCTTCTTTCTCAGGTATGTAGAGACATTATGTTTAGGTTTTACAAAATATACAGTCACATGGATAGTGATGGACTGGTTTTTAACAATAGTTTACTCTGGATGGTTTATTTGTGTCCTGTTTTAGGGTGTATTAAACTTAGCCATAAAAACCTGCAATGCCAATCTACGTTTCTTTCACTAAAAGGCAAGGCGTGTTTTAATATAGCACATTTCATACACAATGGTAATTCAAAGTGCTTTACAGAAAAAAGGAAGTAAAATAGTCTTTAAAAAAATAATCACAACAATAAAACCAAGGAATTAAAAAACAAACATACTCAAGTTTTGTTCAAACTCTTCCGCACTAAGTGAAAAAACCTTCCAAAACACCTAACTATTCCACTACTTCACCCCCTACTTACTTTGACCATCATAAACCAAACAAATAGAACTCAGATACTGATTTAAAATGAATTTAAAACAGTTAAGAATAGAAAATGATTATACATAAAATACAGCGTAATCAGTTCAGATGTAGCACAGTGCTCATTCAACAAATGCACAGCTAAACAGATGAGTTTTGAGTCTGGATTTAAATGTGGCTAATGTTTTAGCACATCTGATCTCTTCTGGAAGCTGGTTCCAACAGCGGGCAGCATAATAGCTAAAAGCGGACTCCCCTTGTTTTGTGTGAACCCTTGGTATTTCTAACCGACTCGATCCTAATGATCTGAGTGGTCTGTTAGGTTTATATTCAGTGAGCATATCTGCAATGTATTTAGGTCCTAGGCCATTGAGTGATTTATAAATGAGTAAAAGAACTTTAAAATCAATCCTAATTGTAACTGGAAGCCAGTGTAAGGACCTGAGGACTGGTGTGATATGCTCAGATTTTCAGGTTCTAGTCAGAATCCTGGCAGCAGCGTTCTGGATATGCAGTTCTACAGCTGTCTAATGGTCTTCTTTGGAAGGCCGGTGAGGAGACCATTACAATAATCCACCCTGCTTGTGATAAAGACATGAACAAGTTTCTCCAAGTCTTGTTTGGAAAATGTTGTTTCATTAACAAAGTTCGGGAGGAGCACGTCAGATACTTAGCCTAATTAGACACAAGTGGTACGCAATCAAGCTAATCAATACACGGGTATAAATACAGCTGACATACCTCCATTCATTTGACGGTTAATCAGCATCCCTCCACCACCATTATCACTAAGTTCTCAACACACTAGGGAGGGGTACTCTGGGTTCGGGCAATTCCCGAGCTCGGAGCCCTTCCCCAGGACAGCACGCCAACAACGTATTACCATACTCGCCAAATACGCATTACGTTACTCGTGCTAAATATATGTAAGTGTGAACTCATGAACAAAACATCTAATTCTTGCAGTGTTTCTGAGATGATAGTATGCTGATTTAGTTACTGCTTTGACATGACTGCTAAAACTAAGGTCTGACTCCAGAATCACCCCAAGATTTTTGACTTGGTTTTTAGTTGATTGACCCCTAGAGTCAAGGTATGCATTCACCTTGAGAACTTCATCTTTGTTTCCAAATGCAATGACTTCAGTTTTCTCCTTGTTTAACTGAAGAAAGTTCTGGCACATCCAACAGTTTATTTCATCAATGCATTGGCAGAGGGAGTCAATGGGGCTGTAGTCATTTGGAGATAAGGCTAGGTAAATCTGGGTATCATCAGCATAGCTGTGATAGGCAATTTGGTTCTTTCTCATTATTTGACTTAGTGGGAGCATATACAGGCTAAACAAGAGCGGTGCAAGAATTGAGCCTTGTGGGACTCCGCATGTCATGGACGTCCACTTAGACTTATGCTCACATAATAACATCTCCCTTCTAAGTATGACCTGAACCATTTGAGTACCATCCCAGAAAGCCCGACCCAGTTTTCCAGTCTCTCTAGAAGTATGTTATGATTGACAGTGTCATACACAGCACTAAGATCTAGTAGTACCAGCACTGATATTTTGCCAAAATCTGAATTAAAGCAAATATAATTTATTATCTTAATGAGTGCTGTCTCTGTGCTGTGATGCGCTCGGAAACCAGACTGAAAATTGTCCAGGTATCCATTTGAGTTTAAGTAGTTGTTCAGCTCATTAAAAACTACCGTTTCAATAATCTTACCTATGAAAGGAAGATTTGATATTGGTCTATAGTTGCTCAATATGGTGTTATCAAGATTGTGCTTTTTCAGCACCATACATCGAGCAATTTACCAACTAGGGGATTGATTAAAGTAGTAGTTTAGCCAAAAATTAAAATTTGCTTTAAATGTACTCACCCTCAGGCCATCCAAAATTAGTTTGTTTCTTCATTGGAACAGATTTGTAAAAAAAAAATAGCATTATCACTTGCTCACAAATGGGTCCTCAGCAGTGAATGGGGTGCCATCAGAAAGAGTTCAAACAGCTGCTAAAAACATCACAATAATCCATATGCGATCCACATGACTCCAGCCCATCGATTAATGTCTTGTCAAACGTCAAAGCAAAAAAACTCAGTGTTTGTAAGAAACAAGGCGTTTTAACTTTAAAATGTTGCTTCTGGCCAAAATACATCCATATTCTATAATAACGCGTCCTCCAAAATTTAATTCGCTGCTGTCTTCTCACATCATAATGCAACATTTGTTTAGAACCGTTTTGGACTGTTTTTGCTTTAAACTGAGTAAACTTGATCTGTGCATATTTCTTTCCTGACTCAGACATCTAACTCAGAAGAAATGGTTTGAAGGTAAAAACTTCTTAATGATGGACTTCTTTATTACAAAAATGCACGTTTGCACTTCATAAAATATTAATTGATGGACAGGAGTCATGTGGATTGTTTTTATCAGCTGTTTGGACTCTCAATCTGATGGCACCCATTCACTGCGGAGGATCCATTGATGAAGTGAAGTGAAGTGATGCTTAATTTTCTATTCCTTTTCATTATAGACTCAGAATTTAGAATAAAGACAAACACATACCTTGATATGACGAGCAATATCATGTTTCTCAGAGTATTTTTCCAAATACTGCTGAACCGACGTATGGTGCAAAAAAGAAGGCAGGTGGTCATCAAAGGGAAAATCAGGGAACATCATAATCTCCTTAGGCAAATTGGTCCTTAAAACAGATATGAGATTTTATAGTACATAAAATGTACAAAAATGAAAATAAATAAATAAATTCCCTGCTCAGAATAATAATAATATGAAGAAGAAGAAAAACATCTTAAACCTAGACTTGTTTGCTGTTCTGTTCTCCTGACTTGGTCAAATCTGCTGGTTTTAATGGGGTTTGGGGTTACTTCTGCTTGTCAATTTGGGAGATCAGACCAAATAGACCAGTCTAAACCGAGTCACGAAACCATCTTAGGCAAGTTTAAGATGCTTTTATTCTCAGCAGGGATAGGAACAACATTGCTCTCTACCTGAGGTCCCTATACATACTGCTGTGAATGGGATACCCATTGTCATATGTGCCCACTCGTTCTTCATAGAACCACGTCCCACCCAAATGATCGGTCATTTCATACACCACGGGTGGCTCAAAGGCCTCGGGCCTAGACAGGATGTGTCGCGCAGCGCAAAGCCCCGCCGGCCCGCCTCCTATCACCGCAACACGAGCTCTACTCCTACGCTCCATTCTCCAGAGCTACAAGAAAAATGAACCCGACACAAAAATAACCATACAACAATAAATAAAGTTTCAGAGTGAAAAGGCAAAAGTATTTTCCATTCCGATATTATATAATTCCTCGTAATTTATGTAAATAAAGAATTATTTTACTTTTCTGACAAATGTGCGCATGCGCACTGTCGCTCTTTATCAGCATACCTGCAGGTCTCATATGAGTCAGAAGCAATTACCTGTTCTGGATCGGAAAACTCGCCGCCGGTAATCACTCACACACACTACACACAAAGCTGTTTACTGTGGAGATTTAGCGAGCATAATCTCCCATTTTGAAGGCCTTTCGAAAAGAAATGCTTGGTCACCACAACACTTGAATAATGTGTCACTAATGTGAACTTCGGTCATGTCTTCGAGTCAGCTGCCTCCAATCAATATGGATTTCTCCTCTGTTGTTTGCTGTGGGGCGGCTGCATTGGCTGAAAGGAAAGTCTCCCGGCAAGCTCACTTTATAACTGTCAGTTCTTATCAGCAACGAGACACACACTCTCACTGTATACGCCACAGCCAATTCTTTAAAAGTTTCACGATACCGTTCGCAACACATTTCCCTCGTTTCTTTTCCCAAGAAATGATCTGACTGGCTGTAAAGGGGGCGGATGATATAAAGCGCGTGCAATGAATTCAAAATAACTGCACACACCGTCTCTCAGTCAGACATTTTTAAAACTACTTCATGTAAAATCTCGATAAAACGGATGTTCTTACTTGAAGTATAGTTACAGTTATATGCACCCAGTTTAGTCTTTGCTTGTTTGACATCACATTTGTGCAATGAAACACTTTTTTGCCAATTTACCAGAGAAATGTTCACAGCAGTGCATCACTAGGCCGTATTTACTGGGCATCAGCCCTGGTAAAATATTACTAATAAATCCTTGTCTGACAATGGACAGAATACCATATATACTGACTTGAGAATCATTTTCCCTGATAGCCTAATATTTTGTGAATAAAACACTCTTTTGGTTTAAAAGCTGCTTTCCCTAAATGTAAAACTCATATTGCATCAGAAACTGTAAACGTTTTATAAATGTACTTAGCATTCATAATACAAATTTCTTTACTTTATATTAGAAGTTCCCATAGTTGTAGGCAACCATTATTATTGAATTGGATAATGTCAGACAAGCACTGAGTGGAGCAGAAATGCTCGAGGCTGAAGAATAAAGAATTGATGTTACATTACATAGCAAATCACCATAAAGATTATACTAAAGTTAATTATTTTTAATTAAGTTTAAATTGCATGATTATAATTATGCATAATTCACTACAAGCAGTTAGTCTCTTTTTTTTTTTGAGTATATTAAGCCTATGTTATACAAGCCCTTTATTAAAACGATTGTAGGAAACGTTGGAAAAAACCCATAAACGTATTTCTACATTTAATAATTGTTAATATTGAGATTAACTATCTGAAAATTTACTGGCTATAAATTATAGTAAGAAAGTTGAAGATACAACATCAGTCCCTAGTTTTGTACGTATATACTTTGTGGGTTATCTTTTCAATCGAGTAAAGAGTGCTTCTATTTTCTGTCTCTAAATACCATCCTGTTTTTTCCCCCTAAAGTTATGTCTTTGACTCGAGAGAACTTTGAGTTTACTGACATTTATCAGGCTCACTGATCCGATGGTGGCATTTTATCAGAGCTTCTCTGGTCTGAATGTCTACAGAGCAGGATGGACACAGATAAAGATGATGAGCTTCATTCTGCAGATCACGGATATGGTTATACTAGAGGACATTTACTAACTTAAAACGGTGTGCTTCACAATTATGGTGCATGAATGATTTATGTCAAATAGCTGGGTCAAAATACACCAGTCTACACTTATGCTGTAGAGCAGGGGTGTCAAACTCAATTCCTGGAGGGCTGCAGCCCTGCAGAGTTTAGTTCCAACCCTGCACCAACACAGATACATTGTAGTTTTCAAATAAGCCTAAATGACTTGATTAGTTGGATCAGGTGTGTTTAATTAGGGTTGAATCTAAACTGTGCAGGGCTGTGGCCCTTCAGGAACTGAGTTTGACACCCCTGCTGTAGAGGCTCCAAGGCCGTTCAGTTTTAGATATACCCTGTGTTCCATTCGGAAGGGCTCATCCCTATGCCCTAATCCCTTCAAAGGGTTTACCCTCCGGAGTGAGAGCTTCGAAGGGTTGAAGGGTGTAGGGGACCAAACAGCTGTTTCTTGAATTGCCCTTCTGCATCATCATCCCGTGCCCATACAGAAGCGCCGTCATCATGCAAAAAATCTGCGCAAAGGATCATGGGAGCCCGAAGTGTCCATCAGTCGTACCCTTCGAAATCCTTCATTCCGAAGGTTCCTTTGAAGTGGCTAGTTCTGAGCACTGTATCCCGTTTAGAATGCACCGATTACCTTTCAAAATTGTGTAGTGAAATGTTCAGTTACTGATACTATAGTCACTTTGCTTTTAGCACAGAAGACCTTTGAGTTGGCATGGAATAAACGCATGTTGTAGATCTTATGACTTCTCTCTGGTGATGTCCAATTAAAGTCTATTTTAGTCTACTATTTTCTTACAAACGACTGCAAGCTTGCATTCAGATCCGCCTCCATCCAATCAGCAATTTCGTTTGCAATAATCTTTTCTTTTAGATGTATGTCACTATATGAAAAGATCTGTTACTACTTCCATTTCATCACAACTTTAATACCATAGCCTCAGAGAGATAAATCATTGAATATCCGCTCATCTGATGCATATTGAACAAAAAGCTGGTTAGCACTTTTTTGGTCTGGCAAACTCTAATCAGTTTGGCTGATTTCATGCAACTTTCAAGAGTATTTATTTCTACAGGTGCATCTCAATAAATTAGAATGTCGTGGAAAACATTTATTTCAGTAATTCAACTCAAATTGTGAAACTCGTGTATTAAATAAATTTAATGCACACAGACTGAAGTAGTTTAAGTCTGTGGTTCTTTTAATTGTGATGATTTTGACTCGCATTTAACAAAAACCCACCAATTCACTATCTCAACAAATTAGAATATGGTGACTTGCCAATCAGCTAATCAACTCAAAACACCTGCAAAGGTTTCCTGAGCCTTCAAAATGGTCTCTCAGTTTGGTTCACTAGGCTACACAATCATGGGGAAGACTGCTGATCTGACAGTTGTCCAGAAGACAATCATTGACACCCTTCACAAGGAGGGTAAGCCACAAACATTCATTGCCAAAGAAGCTGACTGTTCACAGAGTGCTGTATCCAAGCATGTTAACAGAAAGTTGAGTGGAAGGAAAAAGTGTGGAAGGAAAAGATGCACAACCAACCGAGAGGACCGCAGCCTTATGAGGATTGTCAAGCAAAATCGATTCAAGAATTTGGGTGAACTTCACAAGGAATGGACTGAGGCTGGGGTCAAGGCATCAAGAGCCACCACACACAGACATGTCAAGGAATTTGGCTACAGTTGTCGTATTCCTCTTGTTAAGCCACTCCTGAACCACAGACAACCTCAGAGGCGTCTTACCTGGGCTAAGGAGAAGAAAAACTGGACTGTTGCCCAGTGGTCCAAAGTCCTCTTTTCAAATGAGAGTAAGTTTTTTGTATTTCATTTGGAAACCAAGGTCCTAGAGTCTGGAGGAAGGGTGGATAAGCTCATAGCCCAAGTTGCTTGAAGTCCAGAGTTAAGTTTCCACAGTCTGTGATGATTTGGGGTGCAATGTCATCTGCTGGTGTTGGTCCATTGTGTTTTTTGAAAACCAAAGTCACTGCACCTGTTTACCAAGAAATTTTGGAGCACTTCATGCTTCCTTCTGCTGACCAGCTTTTTAAAGATGCTGATTTCATTTTCCAGCAGCATTTGACACCTGCCCACACTGCCAAAAGCACCAAAAGTTGATTAAATGACCATGGTGTTGGTGTGCTTGAATGGCCAGCAAACTCACCAGACCTGAACCCCATAGAGAATTGAGTACATATACAGTAAATTAACATACTTTCCAGAAGGCCAACAATTCACTAAAAAAATTTTTTTATTGGTCTTATGAAGTATTCTAATTTGTTGAGATAGTGAATTGGTGGGTTTTTGTTAAATGTGAGCCAAAATCACCACAATTATAAGAACCAAAGACTTAAACTACTTCAGTCTGTGTGCATTGAATTTATTTAATACACAATTTTCACAATTTGAGTTGAATTACTGAAATAAATGAACTTTTCCACAACATTCTAATTTATTGAGATGCACCTGTACATGTTGAAATGTCCTGTTATCTGTACAGCCGTTTGTAGAGATTGAATGACACACTTAAATGACGTCGTTGTCTGTCACTTTACTTCACTTCCTACTGGAGGTGCGAATGGAAACCAGGAAAATGGCCCTAGTGGAAATTTAAGTTCTCAGAGGATTGACCTGGTGGCTAGTTTCTATAACAACCTGTGTGAAAGCTGCTTATTTGAGAGAAACTCGTCCTTTACCGTCACATAAATACAATTACATTTTGTTTGACCACTTTTGGCATCTCTTCCCATCTAATTGGGCATTTTTTTGTTGTCAAGAATACGTTTTTTTGTGGTCCTTAAACCATTTAGTCAAGGATCTTCTATGTGTGATTAGCATTGTATCACTATAACTTCTTAATATTGTGCAAGGGTTAATGATGAAGGCTTGTTGTCTCAAGTTCATGGTTCACTCCTACTGTACTACTGTACAGAATGATCATCCCACGCTTGTGTTAGCAGCCCACACCCTTAACCATTCAGCCACCATAATAACAAAACATAAAAAACCAAACCAGGTCATTCTTGAGTGAATGAGAGCAATGCATAACGAAAGACAGAGAGAGAAACATATGTAGTAGCATTACAGTACACACATTTATTTATAACATGTTTATTTTAGAAGACACTATGAAATTTGCATTCGCTTCAGAGCTTTTGTTCAAGGGGTTGTTGATCAGTCACATCCGATGGGGTATTAAAAACCCTCAGGAGGATGAGGAGCCCTGTCCCACAGGCACGTGGGCCGGGAACATAAAGTCAGTTTTAATCCTGATAACATATTCTTGTCACATCTCTGGTTTGCATTTTGTTTCTGAAGCATTAATCTTTCCACCTTTCAGATATGTATCAAGATAATGTCCTTAGATTAGGCAGGATTAGCGTCAAGCACACATGACAACATTGTACTTAACCTGATTAACCCCACCGGGAAAGATAAAGCTCCTGCGTCCACCTCCTCAGTCAATTATGTACTTGACATCCATAATCATTCATGTTATTTACAGACAGCCTAGCACACTGTTGGAAAGTGTTTACTTCAAACCCCCGAGGTTGTTGACAACTTGTTTTTATTTTACTCCTGAGAAAGCGAGCAACAATGCTTAGATGACTGAAACCGGTAAGTGCAGTCTTTATTGCTGTAAAAAAAAAAAAAAAACTTTTTATACACACTAAAGGTAATTTTGTGATGCATTGTATAAAAATTAGTTTTAGTATAACCATCTTATCTAAATGAACTAAGTGAATCAGATAATAGATTATAGTTTATGCAGATGCTGTTTGAATATATAGACTATTTTCTTGCACACAGAAAAGTAAATTAATAAATATAAAAATAAATGAATTTGTACAAAAGAATAAAAAATTAACATTTAATTACAACTATTTTAATAAGTTCCTTTTATTTTTTTGTTATTATTACGTTTATTTATTTTCAGTGTCTACAAGTTTGGGCCTGCTTACACTACAGGTTTGAATCCTTTGAATCCTTAAGAGCAACAGGTTGCAGTTTCCCCGAAGGCCACTTGATGGCAGCAGTAAGTCACCCTCTCTGGTTTACCGCCCTAAAGCATGATGACGGGCATTGTGTGCCGTGTTTGCAGCGGCAGGCTGTGGGTTGTCGGAGTGGGAGACGTCCAAAAAAACCAAATATGACGATTTCTTTCGCCCTCCGATACGTGCCAATCGGAGATAAGAGAAAAGATGCTAGTCTCTGAAGAACGCGAATAAACTCTTGCGGGGGTTCGAATGTCGTCCAGTGGGGGAGGAATGGAGAAAGACAGTGTTTGAGAGACAAGACAGCTGGTGGTTCTTTGTCTCTGACAGGCATGAGCATTCAGCCCACCACAGTACAGTGGCGTGGCCTTACCGCGGTATACATGGCGAGGGGGCGCGAGCGTGTGAGCGGCAATGAAAATTGATGTATGAGAGGACATGTAGGTGCTTTCATTATGTCACAGATAGTGTCCCGAATGGAGTAGGAGACATACTGCAAATCCTTAAAAAGCAGAGAAATGGATCTGTGCTAGTTCAAGAAAAACATAAAATTGAGAAGAAGGGCAAAAGCGACAAGAGAAGGGAGGGAGGGAGGGAGGGGGGCGAAATAGGAGAGGCAGAGAAATCGAAAGAATGGAGTGAATCAACCCTATTTTCCCTCAGTCTTTGTATTTTACATTCAGTGCAGGTCGCTTCCTGGCACTTCATGGTTTCGACCCAGCCGTATGACGCACCGCTGCCAGATGAAGGGGACCTGCTGCTGCTCAGGCTGATAATGATAATAGTTATGATGATAACAGTAATAACCAACTTCCCATGTCGCTCTCGTCCTGCCAGCTGCTTACGTGTTAGGATTATCAGCCGCTCTGACACACTGCAGTGGAGATGCTGCGGTACCCTGGGGCGCGAACGTGTGTGCGTTTCTGTGTGTATTTGTGCATATGTGCATGTGTGTGTTTATGTGGTGATGCCCTCAAATCTGTCCCTCTTGCCTGTATTTTCTGCCGATTACACTCTTGCCTGAGGTTGGTGGCCCATTCAGCTGTAAGTCCTGTTCTGATGGTGCTCAGGAGTGGGCAGTTACCCACTCGCCCTTTCCACCCCCCTCTACTGGACATGTGTATCTTAAGGACATATAGGACAGATGATACATAGTTTATTGTACTATATTGCTACACTGCATTTATGATACTGGCATAAATGCAAATGTTTTACCAAAGCAACATGTAAGAAGGTCTCTACTTGACCACCTTGCTAAGTAACTGAACATTCAGGATGCTTTTAAAAATAAAGGTTCCAAAATGGGTTTTTTGCAGCGGTGGTCCTTATTGGCAGTGTTGGTTCCATGAAGAACCTTCAACATTGCAATCTTGGAACATTGGAATCTTTCTGTTGCATGGTTCTTTACAGTGAAAAAAAAGGTTGCTTGGATTATTAAAAGGTTCTTCAACCTAAGAAAACATGGTTCTTTTAAGAACTGTACAATTTCACACCTGGTAGTTTTAGGAACTCAGTTCTAGGAACTAGCCAGCATGGTGGTTCCTAGGACCAATTTCTCCCTCTGGCCGTTTCTCGGTTGCATTATTCTTTTTTTGCGGCATTTACAAACGTCAACATCTGGAGAATGGAGGATGCTGAGATCAGAGCTGTATTTGTTGTGTGTCGTGGGTTTCGTGATAACGGAGATGGAATGTAAACACACAATTTACATGACTGAGAGCATGAAAATCTGACTAAATGGCAAACTGCAGTGTAAAAGAACACAACGCTGCAGACAGCAGGTAGCTAAATGCCATTATCGCTGTTTTCCATGTTTGTGGACATGTTTTGTTTAAATTTGGCCAATCAGCATACACTTACGTCACTGTTAGTTCCTATAGAACTGTTTTAGACCCTACTCTGAAGTAGGAGCTAATTTAGTTCCTCCAAACAGAGTTCCTAGAACCAAAACGGTAGTCCTGCAGTGCAAACACACCAAAAAGTGGCTACCCAACTTCCACTAATAGTTCTGAGAACTATGAAAAGGTTCCTACAGTGCGAAAGCCCCTAATAAGAGCTTGGTTATAGGAACTAGCCACCAGGGCATTCCCTAGAACCACATTTTCCCCCAGGGCCATGTTCCTGGTTGCATTAGCGCCACCATAGGAACTCTGAAACCAGCCGACAGTGACATTATTCAAGCGCGGCGGTCAGCAACTTCAAAAACTAGAGGTTGGAGGATGAAGAAGTCCCTGGAATTCGCCATTGATCCATATATCACTTTTTTCCATGTTCGTGGAGTAAGTTTATGTAAACTGTGTCTCTACGCAGCTTTTTAAAAATGGCAGGTGCTGGTGTTTTGTATGTGTTCCTGTTTTTTTGCCGTGTTTGCACTGCAGGAGTTTCTGATTTCTGATTTCCAGCACAATAGGAACTATACGTTGATTGGCCACATGCCATATAGTCTCGCTTAGACTGACAGCAGAAGGTCTGGGAACCTTGGGCGCGTCATGTTTAGGGACGTGAAAATGTCGCCACAATAACAGACCAGTGTGTAAAACCCTTGGATGTATTTTAAAGAGTCTGTGCCATGAACTTTACTGAAGGTTCTAACTTTTGAAAATCTAGCGTTTAGTTGATCCCAATAAGCGTGCATTGTCACAGATGTAAACACGACGGCTGTGTTCTTCATCTTTGTTTCCAGGTGAAACGTTAAAGAACACAACACACACACCTTCCAGGAAATTCTGTAGAATTCAACCAATCAGATGATGACTTCAAAACTCCTGAAGTGTTTCTAATTTGGTGTGCCATGTGCATCAGATGTTCAGCCAACGTTCCGTTGGCGTGACATCTGAGGCTGAGACTACATGCCATATGAAAGAGTAGCACATGCCATTTTTAAAAAGCTGTGTTCGAGCACTCACAGTTTACATACAATTACCCCACAAACTAATTCCACGAACATGGAAAATAGTGATAGATGGACCAATACTGAAAGTCCAGGTATTTCTATATCCTCCAGCTGCTGGTGTTGCTGAATGCCGTCACTGTCGGCTGGCTTACGTCACTCACGAATTCCTACTGGTGATGCAAATGCAACCAGGAAAATAAGGGGGCCTATAGGGCAAAATTTAGTTCTTGGGGGGGACCGTCCTGGTATCTAGTTCCTATTCCAAGTTCCTAGTGAACAGTTCTTAAAAGAACCATTTTTGTTCAAAGTGTGAAGAACATTAAAAAAAATCGGTCACACTTTATATTAGGTGGCCTTAACTACTATGTACTTACATCAGAAAATAAGTACAATGTACTTACTGTGTTCATATTGTATTGCAAAACACTTTTACTGCTATTAAGGTGGGATACAGGTAAGGTTAGGGACAGGTTTGGTGGTATGGGTAGGTTTTAAGGTGGGTTAAGCTTTAATGGATGGGTCAACAGTGTAATTATAAAATGTAATTACAGAAATTAATTACAGATGTAATTACATATAGGTATTTTTAAAAATGTAAGTACAATGTAAAAACATGTATGTACACAATAAGTGCATTGTACCAAATGATTAATTGAAATGTAAGTACATAGTAGTTAAGGCCACCTAATATAAAGTGGGACCGAAAAATCTAAGGAAGCTTTTTTCACTATAAAAGAACCTTTTGTGGAATGGAAATGTTCCATGGATATAAAAGGCTCCTCTTAGAACGATAGATGCAAATAAAGAACTATTTTAAAGAGTATACATCTTGGTAAAACAATTGCAGCTTTATCTTAAGCGTAATTTAATAATACAACACAAGTTGTTAAATAATTGTTGGTGTTGTAACGGCTGTATGCTTTATGTTTAGAGTCTGACTCATGGATACACTTTTGCCTCGCTACACATTTTCAGGTATTCCTGTCATGTCTCATATGCTGATGACTATGACGCTCTGACTCAGTAACTAAAAATGACATACTCGATTGGTACACGCACAAATGCACAGAAAGGACTTCTGGTCTGAGATCATACTAATTTTGAGGTACGAGGATAAGCAATTAAGTCAATTAGCTGGAAGTTAAGCTTCTATTGAATTCTAAGAATAGTGTCTAAAAATGCTGCCGGTGAAACGACATGCGGACGCACGTTGCTTGTTGGCATTTCGTGTTGACGATGGCTCTTGCTTTCGTAATTAGCTTTCTTTGAATATGTAAATAAGCAGATGTTACTTTTAGTTAGTAGATAGCTGCCAAGATTCCCAAACAGGTGTAATCCAGAAATCGGAGAGTTAATTTGATCTCAATCCAGCTTCATTATAACAGTCTCTGAGCATTTCGGCATTTAGGTTCACATAAAGTGTTTAGTTTTAAGGTTATTTGTTATTATTATGTGTTCATATAAAATATTAAAAACAATATGAAAGTTATTATTATATTATACTGTCATGTTATATCATATTGTGTACGTTATATATTATTTGATTAACAGAAGTGTAGAAACAATTTTCACTCAGAAGTTTCTAGTAAATTTCATAAAAGAAACAGCTTGTCAAACAAAATTAAAATGAGAAACGTCTTGGCAAAAAGTGTTTATTTTATCTTAGTTTATTTCAAGAAATGGAAATGTTTCTTTTATGATTTTTATTATATTATATTGGATGTAAAACTATGTCAAGAACAGTCTCAGAGATATTACAAAAAACGTGCACTATAGTAGACATTAAAATGAATAGCTGGGTCTCAAGAGGATAATTGTGTCATAAAAGCATTTAACCCCGGGTTCCTCCAGGGGGACTGCTGCCGCAACACTAAATCACTTCAAACAAAACCATCTACTCTATGACAAGTAATAATTCCCAAGGTTAATGTTAGAATATAAGACGTTTGTTTGCATTTTTCATTAAACATCTGGAATGCCTATTTAAAAATGTAACATGGAAAATCAACCTGAGTCCAGATAAAAGACGCAAGCATATTGCAAAATATTTGTGAATTTCTGAATCTGCCTCCACATCATCATGAATCGCTCAGGAAGCTGCAGTCCCAGGTGCTTGCTTTTTTCATACAGTAATTAAAAGCCACGTCATATGAGCACGACAGAATTAATTGTTAAAAATTGGGGCTCTTAGTGTGCAAATTTGCCTTGAAACAACAGAGACTTAATTACTGGTCATAAATGAAGGAAAAGACCCAGTGCCATTAGTTGTAGGACGGTGGGCACCGGGGCCATTAGTGATGGGCTAAATTGGGCTAATTTTCAGTAAGGGCTGTGTGTGATGGAGAGGGAAAAAGGAAGACGGAGAAAGGGGGAGTAGGAGAGATAGATGGGCTTTAGATGGGGGCGGGGGCTCCATCAGTTTGGAAATGGTGAGTAATGAATCCGCAGCCAAATTAAGTGTATGAGTCAAACATTTAGGAATTAGATGTTCTGTAAATTAAAGATGTTTATCATGACTGCTCTGCTTTCAGCTGCCTTTAAGCATCTTTTAAACATGTGCCAGTGTTTCATTACAGGCCTGTCTAATGATAAACATCTGCTCAGTGGGACAATTCTAATTTATGCACCTTTGTTCTTAAGGATTACTGTTTTCCTGTGCTATTTTTGAAAATGCTGGAGGATTATGTACACCCTGCTCCAACAGTAATAAAACCACAGACGATTTTACAGGAACATTACAGTAAAATTTGGTCGCAACAGACACTCAAAACCAAGTCATAGGGCTCATTTTTCAAATATTTTATGGCCATTTTTTAAATACCTCAAAATAATTATATTATATTACTTACAATACTTAATACTATGCTATATAATATATGTATATGCGTACAAATATAATAATGAATAAAAAACAATAATAAAATTAAGTGTAATTTACATTGTTTATTATTAATATTGTTTATTCATTAGTATTATTATTAACCAAGTTTCGAATTCTATTTCTAATTCTATTTCTGATATCATATAATAATACTTAAAATAAATGTAAAATAATAATTAAATAAAATAACAATAATAAGAGCCACAAGACAATTTTTATTGTATTCATTATATAATAATAATAATTATTATTATGATTATTATTATTAAGTGTTTATAATATATTAATACTCCAATTTTAAGTTTAAATTATACTCACATTTTTGTTAAAGAATGATAATAATAAAATATACTTTATATAAAAATATTACAAATAAGTCTCATGACCCCATTAAATAACTCTGCATAATTCTATGATATAATTACTATAATAATATTACTATATTATTTTTATTTTTATCATATTTATCCTTGAAAATAAAAACATAATAAAATGTGATTTTAAAAAAAACAAAACATTTTAAACATAATTTAAACAATACTCTCAATTAAAATTGAATAATCTAAATGAATAGAAAAGAAAACAAGCCTCATACTCAAATCCTAAACTTCACACATATGAACACACATGCTTCTTACATGGGCTTGTCACAGACGGGCACCTGAGCAGCCAAACACGCATGTGACAGCACTCGCTCGTCATCTCGGCTTCCCAGATAAAGACTGTGCGCGCTGTGATAACGGCCATCGTCTCGGCTCTAGCGCCCTTAGGGTTTTAGGGAGAATGGGAGAGGCTAATCTCAGACACAATAACCAGCAGAGATGACAGACCAGCACACTGCAGCTGTGTCACGCCACCATGCACACCACACATTAGCCATTCACCGAGGGGGAGAGGAGAGAATAAAACCTCTGTGAATACCAGGATTTGCCAAATGGCTGACTGCTTACGGGTGTACATCTTAGTTTATACTTTGATCTAAACTCTAATATAAATTTCTCTGTTATTTTTCCTGTTTTTTGTGTCCATTTACGTCATCTTTGGGCCCATGACGGTACAATTATTCCTTTATTGTGGTCTTTTCTGATAGATAATTATCTGCCATCATGCTCCTTTGACATCTGTCCCTTTTATATGCTCTGCCTGATAGGAGACCGTGTGTGTGAGTGTGTGTGTTTGTGTTATCCTCACAGAGGCCTGTGTGTGTGTGTGTGTGTGTGTTTGTGCTATAGTAATGGTTTTGTGTGCTTTAATCCTCTTTCTGATGCTATACCTCAAAGCTCAGGATGATAGACCAACTATATAAACTATTTATTTGTGTGTGTGTATATATATATATATATATATATATATATATGTATGTATATGTGTGTGTGGGGGGCGCTACGACGTTGCTCTTTTCATCTCTTTTCATTCTTTGAACCTGTTTAACCTCCACATTATTGATCAAAGAGGCTCAGATGAAAGAGAAAATGTCTGTCTATGTGTATATTTATTTATTAATATGTGTGTGTGTGTATACAAACTGTGTTTATGAACTCAGCAAGAAAGATTAATTCGTTAGATCTGTTAACCTCCACTTCAAAGTGTCTGAGTACTGTTGTACAACAACTAAAAGGATGACAATGAATGTTTGTCATCAAAAAACTAATTCCCACTTTGTTGCTTTTGACCGTTGTTTGATGGTGACTCACCTGCTTCATGCATATTTCTTTGTCTCTTTGTGTCCCCGTCTCTCTTTTTCTGTATCTGTTTTGTCTGTCTGTTTCTCTCTCGCTCTCTCTAAATGTAAAATGAGAGCCCGCCCCCGACAGGTCACTTTACTAATGTGAAAAGACACAAATTCACATGCGTGTTTAGCATCGGAATAACCCGCCATCCAATCACCGGACTATACACATCACCCCTCGCTCTGTCATCGTGATGTCACAGGGTGTGTAGAGCGTGTAAGTGTGTTGCGTAGCGAATGTGGGCTCGCGGCAGTGCTGAGCATCGGCTCAAATCTGAGATTTATTGTGAGTGTCGCCCAGTTCTCTTTCCCACTCCGCCCTTTTTTCCCCATTTAACGTCACATTGGCATCAATCATCACTTTCCTCTTGCCCCCCTCATCCATCTCTCTGTCTTCTCCATTGTGATTTCTTCTCGCCGTATCAGTCTGTTCATCCTCCATTTTCCATTTATCACGTCTACATGATTGTTATTGCTCATTTGCACTCTGACAGTATTAAAACACCTCAGGCTTACAACAGCTTGCTGTGCCATTTCGTTTCATGAAAACACTGGTGCCTGAAACAGTGTGGAAGTGGGAGTGCACAAAAACGAACACACATCATAAACGCCACGTGCTACACGGGAATTAAACTGTCAGACGAGTAAGGACCGTGTGCCAGAGCTGCTGCGACCGTGCGGGTCTGTAATCAGCTTCATTATACTTGTGTGCTACTCGTCCTTTCGGTGGTCTATCAAAAATTATTTTAAAAGGACAGAAAATGCCTTTATTTCACAGCCAGGGGTGATTGCTGAAGCGTTTCAAAGCCATTTGACTGAAAATGAGTGCAGCTCAAGCGTGGAAATGGCAAGCTGTTTATGATGTCACCTAAACCCTGACTCATTCTGTAGGTTCCTATTCTGTATTTTCTGAAATTGCATGTCGGCCCGCTAGCGCAGATCTCTTTTGAGATAGCGGCTTGTTTTCGCAATTAAAAAGTCGTTTTCTTGCTCTCCCCCCTCCCCCACAATTCATAGCGAAATCTGCCTGACATTTGTTCGCTATGTTTTGAGTGATGGGGCCAATGGCTTCGCACTTGGCTCACCCCGTTTCAGATTGAACAGTGACCGGAGTCTCGCTTTCTGAGGTCGCTCCATTGGGGTATTTATACTAAAGCACGACAATCCCTTCAATCCAATCAGCAGCTGCCATATTAGAGCAGAAATGAAATGGTGGTGTGTTATGTTTTGCTCTCGTGTTCTTTAAGAGCGCGCTGCCGCATTGGCCAATCATCGGCGCAGCGTGCAGTCTCTTCCGTCTTTGTGATTTCTTTGGAATGCTGTTGTTTGCTTAAATTGCTCTCTTCTTGCACAAGAAAGCCGGAACAGAGCGTGCGGCTCGAGAAAGGGCGGCTGATTGCCGCTATTGTCTAGCGAGTGTGGCTCATGGGCACTCACGGGGTAATTGCCGCTCAAGGAGGCTGAGGCGTGCTCCAAAGGGAGAGACCGTATGCGTGCGAGAGCCAGTGTGTTGTGTGTTTGCAAGGAGGATGAGGACGGAGCCGACGGAAGGTTTTCGATTTATAATTTATGTTAATTTTCCCAACGACGCTCTCTAGTTAGTAAACGCCCCCCCCAGAGGGACTCTCAAACTAAGCTGTACTAACACACTAAGACACAGGGTACTCTGTGAAGGGCAAGTGGAAAATGGGGAAAAACAATCATAATGGCTTTTATACCAGCCTATTGTCTGCCAAGACAACTCTGCAGCTTGTAACCTGAAGTCCCATCTTTCACAGTGATACGTGTCTTCGCCTAGCTTGAAGGCAATGTCAGCGAGACGGAAATGTTCGGAGAATAGTCTGCTCCCTCAGAGCCCCGGAGCCATCATGATTTTTAAAAGACGTTATCTGTTAATGCGATGGTGATGATCTTTTGAGGTTTCATTCCACTTGAAGTATGACTTTTGTCAGATGTTGTTTTGTACTATCTGCCAAGATACATTTGCCTTTAAAGCCAGAGCTGGGATGTGTTTGCCTAGTTTTTTCCCCCATTCATTTCGTTTAATTTATAGTGTGACACCTGGAATTGTGAAGGTTTACATCCTTGTAAAAGCTCTCTCTCTGCATCTGCATCACTTTTGACAAAATGCCAAGCTGCCGGAAATCTAAATTTGCATTGATGAGTGGTTTTGTGTGCACGTCGGTCTGAATGTAGATTCTGTGGCCTGAAATGCTGTCGTGTGCATAGATGTGGGGGTCTTTGAACGTTCATGTTATCATATGTTGGCATTATAGGGGGGACAGCGAGGGTAGAGAGAGAGTGCACGCGTGTGCGAGAGAGAATATGTGTGTGTACACTGTATATAAATTGGCAGGTTGTAATTAAATGTGCAGACCTCTCTACTATCTCCTCCTCCAGCCCTGCGCCAGTGACGCACAAACGGCTGCAGCAAAGTGAGTCATCCAGCCCTGAGGATCACCAGCCCTCCCTCTATCTCTATATCCCCCTCTTCCCCAGTCCCCCCTTGTACCTCTTTCTCTCTTACCCTCCTCCATTCAGTCCCTGCCACTCCATCCCTCGTCTCCTTTCCCCACTGTCCCCCTGATTTTTCTAGTCACATGTTGTTTTTCACTTATTGACCGAATCCCCCAGTACGAGTCTCTCTGCATTTGTCTTTTTGTCTCTCTCCCACAAAATTGTACTACTTTTTCTCATCTTCCGTCCTTTTCAGTCGCTTTATCATTCTCGCAGTCTCTATTATATTTTGCCATCTTTTTTCCATTTTTATCAGATCAATAAATATGGACGTTTTAGATGAAAAAGTCCAGATGGCAGTAAGAATGTAACATAAAAATGAAAAAGAGGAAGGAAGAAAAGAAAGAAAAGCAGTCAAAAGTGGATGTTCGTCTTTGTATGTTACACGTCAAAGATGCGTCACAACTAAAGACTATATACAGGTGTTTAAGTATGCTGGCAAGTTACCTTATTTGAAATGATTTATCAGTGTATATGTATGTAAGAGAGATTAACATGATTTACTATAAAAGCTACACAATTTCTGACTCAGTATCTGACTCATTTTTAATCACTACGTAGTCCAAAGTTGACAGTTGCAACCAAAACAAGCAAGGAGCAGTATAGGAAAGTGTACGAGTAATTGCAAATGCATAAACAGAAACTGTTCACATGGTGACTATAAATCGATCAGAAGTGTTGCTTAAATGCTTAAACGTCCATTTTAAACGCTGCTCAAATTACAGTATTGTGTGGATTTTGAGGTCATATGTTACTATTCTGTCCTTCACAAATTTTTGGAAGAAGTGGGAAGAAGGCCGATCACATCCGCGAGTCATGTAATTGTGAGCACTGCCCTGGTTGGCTTTGACTAAAAAAAAGAAGTTCATCGCCTGAAAAAAGCAATTTAGCACCTAACTTGCCGTGGTTATCCAATTAGCTTCATCTAAAACGCGGATATGCATGGGGAGCAACATACTGATGTCGCCATTTAAACCCTCTCAAAGATTTCTGCTGAAACACAATCAAATGGAATCTATTCTTTTATTCAAATGAAAGTGGCTGTAGAATAATGGCTGAGTGGGGAGCTGGCTACCCTTGTAAATGAAAAGAAACCGCAAATTTAACTTTTCGAATTCTAAGAATGGTTACAGCTCTGACTCATTCAGTTTGCTCAGCCATTGCAGCTGTGCCATGACTAGCTAAAGCAGTGGTCTCAAACTCCATTTCTGGAGGGCCACAGCTCCGCAGAGTTTCGCTTCAACAAGCTCCAACTTACACCTGCTTAGAGGTTTCTAGTGATCCTGAAGACCTTGATTAGCTGGATCAGGTGTGTTTGATTAGGGCTGGAGATAAACTGTGCAGAGCTGTGGCCCTCCAGGAATTGAGTTTGAGATCAGTGAGCTAAAGAGTCACAATAAAACTTTTGACTTCTCAAATTGTCTCTACTCTCAGTAATGCATATCAATTTGTTTCATACATGAGTTTGTGTACATTAACTCTATGTTGTTATATTGTGGTTACATTCGTACCATAGTAAAAAAAATATTCAGTATGTTTTGTTTTTGCTTTGAATGTTTTAAGTTGATTTTTAATTCAAAGTAAATTCCAAATGTTAATTGCAAGTAGTAAAACACCATAGCAACTTAAAGTTTTTAAGATGTTTTCCACTCCTTTTCTCCCTATGTGAATAAAAGAATAATAATAAATAAAAAGAATCATTTAAAACAATGTAAAAATAGTCCAAAATTAATTTGAAAAATTACTTAAACATTTTAATACTGTCACACAGAAACTTTTGTGAATGTTTGAGAGTTTCGATGCAAACTAATCATCGATTCAGTATTCTGAATCACTTCATTAATACAGTTTGAACCAATTCATGGAAGGGAATCAAAAGTTTAATTGACAGATGCTACTCAAAATCTCTTACTTGCAAGGAAGGATTGCAAAATTTGTCTAATCACGTTTTTAAGGAAATTGAATGGCCATCATGTGTTATATGTAGGGTACGAATTACTTGATATCACTTGGTATTTTTCTCACTCAGAGTATTTTTTTATGTTTTAAATAGGGCTGTCAAGTGATATTTTTAAAAAATGTAATTAATTAAATAATGTGCCAATTAATTAATTAAATTAGATTCATTAATTAACATGCACATCATGTGCCGATTAATTAAAGATAAAGTTATTATTAAAGATAGTTATATCATTGTGTTAATTTAGAAAAAACACTGAATAAACATTACAAAAAATTTGGTTTTAGAAACAAATATTTTAATTCAACATACAGAAATACAAATAAATAGTGAAATATGAAATTATATAAAAAAAGAAACAATACTCTAAATAAAAAACTAAAAGTGCCAGTAGGTGGTGGCAAATCCTTAATGAGCGAGTCATTCATCGATTCGTTCAAACGGCTGATTCATTCAGAAACGAAGCAAGTGACTTTGCAAGTGGAATTGCTGATGATGTTAGAGTTATTTTGGAAAAGAGTTTGCTCTGTAAATTCTGTTCAACAGCATTAAGTTGAAGAGGGTAGCCTAAACTTTCACTCGACTGAATACACATGTATTTTAGGTGTTCATGCTCCATACACGTCTTTGAATGAGCACTGTAGGGTATTCCTCAACGCTCAGGTATGTCAGTACGACCCTTTTCAGGGGCTGCCAAAATTACATTTTAAAACCAGTCAGGGCTCTAGAAATGCATCTTAATATTTACAAGTAAATCTCCAAATTATGCATAGGCTAGCCTACTTTATATCTGACCCCCCCCCCACATCTAGTTTTGACGTCCATCAGGGGGGATCAAACCTTCTTTAGGGTTTTCATAATACTCCTCTAGCAGTTTTATTGTTAAGTGAAGGTATATAAGTATACACTGTTTTAACTTTGTAAAGTTATTTGTATAAATTATTTAATTTGCACATGACTTATGTAACCTAGTTGGCAAGGTGTAGCCTAAAATCTGTTCATTTAAATATTGTGTGGTTTTGAAATCTGGTCTCCTTATCCTCAAGAGAGGTTCAGAATGGAGAGGCAGTGTGGGGGCGAGTTAGTGGAGGCGATGGTGGGATGTAGTGAAGCAGGTATGTCCTTATCAAAACATTATCTGGGACAACAAGGTCGTTGCTCGCCAGAGGACACCTTTCTGTACTTAGAAAATACTATTAAAACCACCCACCAAGATATAGCTTAAAGAAATAATCTGACAGCCTAGTTAATTCGGGCTGTAAGAGAACACAAATTAATTACATGTGTGTGTGTACATACAATACCGTTCAAACATATGAAAAAAGTTCACCGAGGCTGCATTAATATGATCAAAAATACAGTAAAAACTACTATTGCAATTTAAAACAACTGTTTTCTATTTGAATATATTTTAAAATGTAATTTATTCCTGCGATGGCAAAGCTGAATTGTTAGCAACCATTAGTTCAGTCTTCAGTGTCTAAAAACCTTTTGAATTGTTTGAAATAAAGCTTTGCTAATGGACCTTATTCATGGCAAATGCCATACAGTGCCCTCCAAAAGTATTGGAACAGTGAAGACAAAATTGCTCTGTTGGCTGTGGAGTCAAGCCATTTGTAAATATGATTAAAAGATGAATATGAGACAAAACTAGAGAATGTCACAATTTATTATTAGCCGTTTCAACACATGCATGTTTTACCAAATAAAAAGAACAGCACTTTTAGAGTTCATCCCACTCATTGATGTGAGCATAAGTATTGGGACAGCTGAACATAAGGCAGATATAAAAGATTAAAAGCTATTGTTTAGTTGCAGATCCCTTGCGCTCAATCACAGCAGAGAGTCTGTGACCCATAGACATCACCAGACTCTTGGTCTCATCCTTTGAAATGCTTTTCCCGGCCTTTAATGCAGCCAATTCCAATTTTTGCTTGTTTGGGGAGTTTCTGCCTTTACTCTCCTCTTCAGCTGGTGAAATTCATGTTCAATCGGATTTAAATCTGGAGACTGACTTGGGCAATCTAAGACTTTCCATTTCTTTGCCCTTATAAATTCCTTGACTGAACTGGCAGGGTGTTTTGGGTCATTGTCCTGATGCAATATGAAGCACTTCCCAATGAATCTGGTGGCATGTTCTTGAATATTGGTAGACAAGATGGTTTTGTACTCTTCCAAATTCATTCTGCTACTGTCATCATACATTAAGTCATCAGTAAAGTTGAGAGGGCCTGTTCCAGAGGCAGCCATGCATGCCCATGCCATGACACCACCTCCACCATGCTTTACAGATGAGGCTGTATGCTTGGGATCATTTGCAGTTCCCTTTTTTTCTCCACATTTTTTCTTTCCCATCACTTAGATAAAGGTTTTAAAGGTTTATAAAAAAAAATCTTTGTCTCATCTGTCCATAAACACAGTTTCAAAACTCTTCTGGCTCACCTTTGTGCTTTTTTGCAAACTCTAATCTTGACTTTCTATTTTTGGAGCTGGTCAGAGGTTTGCATCTTGCTGTGTAACATCTTTAATTCTGTGTCAAAGTCTCCTGAGGACAGTAGATTGTCAGAGCATCACCCCAGCTTTCTGGAAGTTGTTGGTGATTTTACAGACACATCTTTTAGGGTTCATTTTCACAGCTTTTATGATTTGTCTGTCATCAACTACTGTTGTTTTCTCAGCCAATCAGGTAGTTGTTGGTTGCTGGTGGTTTCCGAACTCTTGATTTCTCCATGCCCTTTGTTTCTCCTACAGCTCTAATTGACTTCCTCTTTTCTTTCAGCATCCAAATTGCTTGCTTTTCTCTCAAAGTCAGCTCCCTCATCTTCATCCTGGTTTGTGTGTGGCATCATCAAATGCAAGATTCAGAATGCAGAAGTAATGGATATAACTGATACGACACATTCCCTGCTTTTAATATCTGAAGAATTAATGCAGCAGGACACAGCTGATCACTTAGAAAGACCTGTGAGGCAACTGTTCCAATACTTATGCTCACATCAGATAGAGGGATGAAACTCTAAAAGTGCTGAACTTCTTAGCTGGTAAAACATCTGTGTTGAATCACCCATTAATAAAATGTGACATTCTGTAGTTTTGTCTCATATTCATCTTTTAATCATATTTGTAAATGTCTTGACTCCACAGCCAACAGAGCAATTTTGTCTTTACTGTTCCAATACTTTTGGAGGGCACTGTATATTATTTGCTGTGAATGAAAATGAGAGCCATAGATACAGTTTGCTATATAGTCCTAAATATAATTTTCACAACCCATGCTTTCAAAGTTTTTGACGAGAGTAATAGAAGTATTTTTGCTGGCTGAAAGATAAAAACCAAAATTAAGTCCAGCCCACTGAATTCTATCCCTCACAGCTTGCTTTGCGTCTGAGTCAAATATGACATCCATGATACGGTTCATTGATAAGCACCTGTTAAATCGATTATGTGAGCCTATAGCCACCGATATTCTGTCTGCTATTTCTTATTTGCTTACCTAAAAGTCCTACGTTCTATGACGACATTTGCATAAATAAATGAATCACATTCAGGGGAACCTGCAAGGAAAGTTAAGAAGTCAGTGATCTGCAGACTAACATCACTCGAGGAGAAGCAAGTGAGTGAAGCATAGAGGCATTACTCTGGACATATGTTTACAAATCCTAAGAGCGAATGCTCTCCTATTCACATAAAATAAAAGCGATTATAATACCTTTGGAGTATGGAGAAGAAAGCCATTATGAACTGAGAGGCGATATTGCTACAATGAATGCAGATGGAATATCGTGTTTTCTAATGCAGCTCTTGCACAGTGATGGGTGATATTCAGTCAACAGATGAGAGACAAAGGCGACAACAACTAAATTCTTTCATCCTCACAGACGGCTGGCCTCGGTCTGTTTCATCCAAATATCCTCAATGAATCTTCCGTCCTTGTGCCGAGGCTTATGCGCTAATC
This sequence comes from Onychostoma macrolepis, assembly GCF_012432095.1. Taxonomy (NCBI): domain Eukaryota; kingdom Metazoa; phylum Chordata; class Actinopteri; order Cypriniformes; family Cyprinidae; genus Onychostoma; species Onychostoma macrolepis. The sequence goes on along the minus strand of NC_081164.1, from coordinate 13,485,700 downwards.
TCCAGTCATAATAGGCCTCATTATTAAACGTATTGCTGTAAACCAACACAGCCATCTGGCTCACTGAGTGTAGCACTGAATAGGACAAGAGCTACTGTTCCTTTCATGTCACCTAGTCACTGCGCACTGTAAAAACACAAGCTGGTATGACGGCTGGTTGGGGGTTGGGGGTGGTACGATTTGATTGACGAGGGCATGAATGACCTCATAATGGATGAATTTGTATGAGGCGATGCGGAGAGGGCTTTGATGGACTGAATCAGCCAGTGGTAATTAAACGATTAATAGTACTTAGCTCAACTCAGATCATCTCCTGCGCTGGCTCCCGTGGGGCCCGTCATCATGTTGAAATTACACAGATGTTATCGCTCTCTTTGCCTGTAGACAGACACGCAATCAGCGTTTGGTGCGGAGGCTCACTCACGTACGTTCGTACGTACGCCATACCAATGTCAAATGACACAAAAACAGATAATGGTGACGTAAATGCGGTGCTGTCCTCATTATCTGATCAAGTCATCTCAGTATGTGCTGTTTCACAAAGTCTAAAGGCAACAAACATTTTGCTCACAGTCTTCTCCACTGGGGCATAGTAACCATCATAACTGGGGGGCATTAGGAAATTGTATTGTTCACCCCACAAATCAGCGTCCATCCTTAAATGCATCTTCCTACTTTTCAAATCACTCATTTACAAATCAATATGGAAATATGAAATAATAATGGACTTTATTTAGGCTACACCACTTTTATCTGTTTGTCAATGATTAATATAATTAATATTCATTATTATTATTGAAAAAAGTAAAGAAATCAACTGGTCACTGGGGTTCCTCAGGGATCAGTTCTTGGACCCCTCCTCTTCTCCATATATGCAAAGTCACTGGGACCCATCATACAGGCACATGGTTTCTCCTACCATTGCTATGCTGATGACACACAGCTCTATCATTCATTTCAACCAGATCTTCCAGCTGACTTTCAAAGACCACATTGCAAAAATTTTGCAGGTTTGCATTGCACAACAACAGAAAGATATGGCCCTTCCTAACGTAGCATACTTTTTGTTCAGGCCCTTGTCATTTCTAGGCTGGACTTTTGCAATGCTCCTCTGGCTGGACTTCCATCATGCACAAAAGGGCACACGTCACACCTCTCTTTATCTCCCTGCACTAGGTACCGGTTTCGGCTCGCATCAAGTTCAAGACATTGATGCTTGCATTTAGAACAGCCACAGGCTCAGCACCTACCTACATCCACTCACTATTACAAATCTACATTCCCTCCAGACATCTGAGATCTTGTGAGTAACGCCTTGTGGTAACATCACAGAGAGGCACAAAATCACTTTCCAGAACATTTACGTTCACTGTTCCTGGCTGGTGGAATGATCTTCCCACCCCTATCCGGAATGCTGATTCCCTAACAATTTTCAAACAACAGCTGAAGACTCATCTCTTTCATCACAATCTGACTTCAGCCTAAAAAAACCCCCTTTGCTTCTCTTTACTTAATCCCCAGTCTAGCTTGTACTTATTTGTACTTGTTTGAACAATGCCTGGAACTTGGTATTATGAGCACTTCCTGTGTCTATTTGCCTCTTAAGATTAACTGCTTGATGTATTCCACAAATTGTTCAAAAGTCACTTTGGATAAAAGCATCTGCTAAATGAATAAATGTAAACTTAAATCCAAGATGTAGAGGTGTTTTGTTCTTCATTGGAACAGATTTGGAGCTGCTAAAAAAATAATCACAGTAATCCACATGATTCCAGTGCATCAATTAACATCTTGAGAAGAGCCGCATGTTTGTAAAAAATAAAAAATAAATAAATACAGTAATAACTTCAAACTGTTTCTTCCAGCTGAAATTTGGTGCTGTAGTCTATTATCCATAATATTCACTCTAAAAAAGCAGTAAAAATAGGGTACAATGTACTGTATTAATGAATTAATTTTCTGTATTGACTTTTTTTTTTTTACAGGCGTTTTATCTGTATTTTGAATTTTGCACTTCAAATGTCCTTAAAACTAATGGATAATGTCCTGCCTATATATATATATATATATATATATATATATATATATATATATATATATATATATATATATATATATATATATATATATATATATATATACACACACACACAACAGTTTTTGCTGGTCTTCGAATCTGATTGGCTGGAGGAGTGCGAACAACTGCTCTCTGATATCATTAATCTATTATTTGTTATTTGACAAATGCACTGAGCAGCGCTGTCATTGGAAATCACCCTTACCAGATGTCAATTTGAGATTTTAATCCGTGGCGGAAGGAAGTAGTTCTGCACAAAAGGTTTTTAAAGACACCCCGTTTGTTCTTTAAGTATTTACACACTTGTGCCATCAAACTGTTGTATTAACGCAATATCACACTCGTAGAAGTGCGATGTGGCTGTACATCAACACGCTGTGGTAACCCAAGGCACTTGGCCTGTGGCCTCGTGCCTACAGCCAAATCACAGCTGTGCTGTACAGTGTTACTTTCTCCAGTGAAAATGTAATCTCGTCTGAAACAGGACAGAAATATGCACAGATCAAGACTGTTTATAAGCGAAAACAGTTCTAAACAAACATTACAGTGGATCTGATGTGAGAGAACAATTGGGGATGGACTTATTCTCTAGAGCAAGAGTTAGAGTCCATAATCTAATCTACTTCTTATTTCACCAAGAAGAGGCTTTAATAATGGATTTGTTTCTTAAAAATGTGCAGTTTTTCATTAATCGATAAACTGGAGTCTTGTGGATTACTTGTGGATTATTTTAAAGTTTTTATCAGCTGTCTGAACTTATTCTGATGGCACCCATTCACTGCAGAGAATACATTCACTACACAGGAACATTTTTCCACTATTAAAATAAACTTGTAAGGAATCATGGAGACCAATAATAAATAAATAAATAAATATTTAGAGGGAGTGATTCATTATAAAGACTAACTTCTTGATCAATCAGATTGCTGTCTAAGTAGGCTACTGTATATAAATGTTTACACAAAATAAACGATTTAAACGAATCCTGCACTCTATATGCATGGATAGCATAATGGAGGGCACTTACACTTTTGGAGCTATTTTTTCATTTTTATTTGTCCTTTATTTAACCAGGTAAAACTTTCTGAGATTAAAAATCTGTTTTATAGAAGTGACCTGGCCAAGATGCAGTACTACATTTCATAAGAAGAACACAAAACAATGTGTTGACGACAATTAAAAACATTTACAAATCAATTCTTCCTTTAAGAGCTCATAATCAAGAATTTAAAAGTGTTCATTGACACTAAGGTCTGCAACTTCAAGTTGTGTTGTAAAAAGTTCCAATCATTGGGTGCTGCAAACTGAAAAGCTTGTCTTCCAAATGAAAATGGAACGAAAGAATGTACAAGTCCTGTGAGCGCAGAGAATAAGCTCCAGGAGCTTTAAGCTGGGTGAGGGAACAAAGATATGGAGGCAGTAAACCCAAGATGGATTTATAAATAAGCAGGTACCGGTGATTACGTCTGCACGTTGATAATGAAGTCCAACCAGCTCTATTATACAAATCACAATGATGGGTACTAACAAATTATTTAATATAAACCTGAGCACACCGTGATTGAGAGTGTCCAGAGAACCTAAAAGTTTGGTAGACGCCGATTTATACAGAATGTCTCCATAAATGTGGCAGAAACCAATCTTCTTGCCTCGAATGAAAAGCAGGGCTTATTTCTGTAATAGAATCCAAGCTTTACCTTTAGTTTTGTCCTTAGTTGATTAATATGGGATTTAAAAGATAGGAGTCATCAAGCATTTGATCAATAAGAACATATTCAGTGAAAAATTGTAAAATACAAAGTTCTGCATTACTAATTTTCATGGTTGACTGTAAGCAGCGAGATGTTTGACAGATGTTTCAGTGAAACCAGTGGTCATGTTCACATGTTCATGTTACAACAGGGTCTTCTGACATCTGGATTATCAGACATTCGGGGTGTTGAGGGTGTCAGAGTGACGCAAACTGAGGGGAAACGTCTGTCTAGAGCTCCTCTTTCCTCTCGGAATTTTAAGAAAACGTGACTCTACATTTCACGCAGTTATAAACATTTGTTTCTCTTTTTTGGCTTGGGGAATGTATTGCATACTGATGGTGTGCTTCCATTCATCTTTTTGCGTTTTCTGTCTGCCTCTCCCTCCCTGTCTTCCTCTCACACACACAAATTCGTTCCCCTCCCTCCCATTCGATTGATCAGAGGCTTGTGGGTGTCTTGGATGAGTCATATCAGCAATTTACCCAGTTTAAAGCATCTTTCAAATTACTTCCCTTCCAGTCGGGTACCGTGCTGATAACCGATAACAGTTTTCGTTCCTACAAGGAGATTTGGAGGACACTTGTGTGCTGGTGTTGTCGGGCGCGCGTGTTTATGGCGCGTAACTGTGTATGTGCATTGTGCTGAGGTGCGCATGCGCGTCGCGTGCTCCGTAACACCGAAAGTCATGGAACATGTGGATGAAAACAAGAATGATGAAGACGATACCCTGACCTGCAGGTTCATAAATGGATTGTTCCTCTTAGTTTGACACCGTCGATTCTATAATAATTGAAGGGGACGAAAAAAATATATATTATTTTGAATAATTTGTTTTTACTTTTTGAGGCTGTAACTCTTGAATGGCCACACTCTTTTTTTTCTCTTGTTTACGTTTTATTCTGCAGTTTATCTTTTGTTTCATCTTTATTTTTATGATACTTAATTCGTTCGTTTGTGCATTCCATCGACTTTAATCTTCAAAAGGTTTTTCAGAAGACGCATAGCCTACCATATCTCTTTAAAATCTCTGTCAATGATGAAAACAGTTTGATAGGCTGTTTTTCTCTCTCTCTCTCTCTCTCCTAATATTTGCCTTGATGCCAACTTTAAATGTGAAATGGGCAACATCACAGAGGAACCATAAGTCACAACGCTTGGAATCACGTAATGATAGCGCCCTCTCCTGGATTTATTTCCAGGAGATAGCCTATACACTCAGACAAAGCAGTTTACTATCCTCTTTACTATGCATTATTGACAATATACTGAAGTATGTAATATAGTAGCCTATTTAAAGCTACCCACATGAAAATATAGGTACAATTTTGAATTCTATCTGTATAGGCCTACTTGTGTAAATTTTCTTGTAACCTTTCATTAAAATATCAGCATTCCTTTGTCTTGAAAAAACAAAGAAAAGAAATAATGAATTTAGGTTGCAGACCCATGTATGACGAAACTACAAATATGTCTAAACACGTGTTTTACATTAAATATGGCAAAACACAAGATTTATATAGGCTAGTCACTATTGTCTTTCCGACTTCATATGATTGCTTCTCGGCCACTTATTTATAAATATGATTTATAAAAATATATTTTGAGATTTTAGCCAATGTATGTTTAGAAATGATTTCCCATTTTTTTCGCATTCATTTAAAAGTTGATCTTCATATACATTCCATATTATCCATCAGCCTGTATATTACGGGATTTGTTTACTGAATTAAAAATCATTGCGAAATATATTAAAACTTTACGTAGTCTATCATAATAATGTACATGATTTTTTCTGTCATTTCTTTTTCAATTCAAGTTTGCACTAATATTTACAACATAGCCTATTATTAATAGCCTAATAGCCTGACGACAGGTTAATAGATTTACAATGTTTTGTAAGGGGTGAATGCACAAAATACCTAAAATATTTTAAATGCGTTGTCTCGGCCTTTTTGTCTCTTAAAATGTCGAGACATCACTATTTTTATTTTTTTCAAAATCGTATTAACTGAACAAATATAAATGCGTGTTTTATTTGAACATCGCTTGCACCAAGTCCAAATGTTATGGGCGAGCTGATCCATCCTCTCTCCCCGTGAAAGAAAGAGAGATTGATGGCAGGGAACCGATGACTCTCGCTGATATCAATCGGCTCATTAACTCCAAATACGAAGCCAACCTCCGACGTAATATGTCACTGACCAAAGGGTTTCATCGCATAATTCGGCGAAAAGGCGCTTTGGTCTGTTCTCTAAACAAAAACGCATGAGATCCTGAACGCAAATATATTTGGAAACGAAATTTAGTTTACAATGATCATTATTGTCGTTTGAACAACTGCTAGCGGGCTTATTTATTATAGCGCAAAATGTCGTTTTCTGCGATAGAACACAAGGAACATGTTGGTGTTGTCATCTGTCCATTTTCCCATAAAATATTTTTGCTGACAAGGTCATCAATTAAAAACGCGACAATACAGGTAAACACTTTTGGTGAACGAGAAGCGCGCAGAACAGCTGTATGAATGACGACGCGCGAGGACGGACTACGCTTCATTCGCAGTGTAACGAACTGTTCAAACTGTAAATATTGAGATAGTCCGAGGTCAAACACTCCCCTGGGTCGACATTATTGAAATTGGGACACCGCACAGGATAAATAAAACAAACAAAATCACTGCTAGCTGCAAGTTAGTCCAGTGGCAACGGTCAAAGAGCGCATGCTGTCACACAATGAACCGTCTCTTGTCTGGTTCTTCTTTTGTCAATATTTACGTGGAAATTAGCTCACATAATTCGGTTTGAATCGTCAGCCTCAAGTGCCTAAATGTGTTACAGGGCTCATCCGGACGGAGGCACCTTTCAGTCAGACATTTTCGACAAATCGGAGCCTATCGCCTCAAGAGAGCAGTCGCTTACGAGAATTTGCCATCAAAACAGATGCGGTGCTCGTGTGTGGGCGCAAGGCTTGGGCTACACACCATTAAGCTCGAGCCGCAGCTGAGTAAAATGTGAAATGGGAGAATTAATCGATCCCAGGACGATGCTTTTTTTTTCAGTCTCGTGGGAGTATGAATTCTTTTATTCATGAGCGTGTTATGTCACTTCCATTAGGCGGTGGACATTTTTTGAGTGTATCTGAACATACATTTTCATAATTGCAGCCAATATGTCTGCAGAGCCCTCAAAAACTTGACGAATCTTTTCCTTGTGTAGGTGTGAACAATAACTCTCATCATCCCATATACCCAGGAAAAACTTCAAAAGCGCTTTTATCTGCTATTTTGCCCAGTTCTCTTTGTTTTGCCTCAGTTTTTTAACATATAATGTATTCATTCTCTTCTTGAGTGGGCATTTTGGGTCCTGCATGAAGTGCATGGGCAGTTAGGAGGAGGTGAGTCAGCGCGGGGGATGGAGAGCGCTGGTTAAGGGTCGCAACTGCGCTAATGCTGAGTGGCAGTCGATAATGCCAAGCCGTATCAAAATCTGACCCTTGGCCCTTGGAGCTCTTAAATTATTCGCCACCAAGGTAGAAAAGGACACGCATTCACACTCATAGCTATACGCGCTTTCCTGTGAACCCCTTTGTTGCATGCCGCATTTTTCCTTACAGAATAAAAGGTCATATTCCCCCGCCAACTTAAATAACAAGTTATTTCTTGGCACTGTATAGTTGTTGGAAAATATTGATACAATCAGACTTCGCACGCATACCTCTCTGGAGCGTAAAATTGAGCATTTTTAAGAGACAGCCTTAAAATGAATGGTTTGCAGTGAATCTTTTGCATCATTTTTAGTTTAAGCAAAGCTGGTTGTATATGGTTCTTAAACTGTTTATATGGTTCTTTTGAAAATTGTTTTTTATTTTTTAAATTTATTAATGAAATGTTTTACTTTTCTTTTTCAATGTTTCGTTATGGATTCTTTAGATCAGCGTATTGGTTTATAGGTTCTCCAAAGCACCATTACGTATGCGTGGTAGGCTATAAAGGTTCTTTAAAATGTTTTGCAGGGACAACAGGCTGCAAAACCCTTTATGCTCGAATTCGAACCCATTTTCATCATTCTGATTTAGGCTACCTGGAAATAACAATAACAATAAAAGACAAATAAAAAGCACACAGTAATAGGGTTAGGACGGATCTCAAAGTTTCAAGCCAATTCAAGAACACGAGTCTATTGGATGCAACCTTTGAAAATATTGAAATAAGGTTCCCACTCTATAATGAGACAGCTTTGATGCTGCCATTTCGAGTGTGGCTCGTGGGACTTCAATATCCGCACTGCAACTAATCCAATTACACGAATCATAAACTGTGATTGGCGGGATTGCTGTTGGCTCCAATGCCACGCGAGCGTTTTCCAATTAGGCCTATTTCTAAAACCTACAGTATTCATGTAAAGGTTCTAAACCACGTCAGACGGAATTCTTATCTCGAAAAGCATAATTGCGAGAGAGAGAACGCCAAAGTACGGTTGCACTCTCATGAAGCATTTTGACTATTTCTGGATTATTTGTAGGTCAATTGAGTCAACTGAAGCTACCTGTACATGCATATAATTAAACAAAAATACATGTTAATGTGAAAACATTACATGAGAATGACGTTAGAGACAGATGGATGAAAGTCAGGGGCGGCAGGAGACAAAGAGCGGAAAATTGAACGAGCTCGGGAAATTGAGCGGAAGTAGAGCAGTGAAGCTGAACCGCCTGCGTCACGGTGGGTGCAGCAGTTCGGTCTCTCTCCAGCTCTGATTAAGGCCACCTCGCAAACAATCAACAGGCCAAAAGGGTCTGCTAAGTAAGTGACAGTATCAAATTATGCCAGGCACATGGTATACCCTATTAATGCATCCTATGTATTGCGAATAAACGGATATTTAAACTTAAATGTATAATGTTCAAAACAGCAAATCACCAGTGTTCAATCAACTCAGCTACAATTAGATTTAGTTTCTATATGAGTTAATTTAGCAGTGGTGCTTTCACTGTGTACCAGTGCTCCGTTCTTAATGGAGAGACTGTTTCATTCATGCAATCTCTGTTCATTCATCAGAGCACCGTAGCGTACCCTCTGAGTTCAAACGAGACACGAAATTCTTATCAATGGAGAGTTCTGACGTCAACAGCGGCGCGATGACTCGTGGATCACGTGTCCAGACGCGTCTATACAAATGGGAGTTGCGCTGTCCGTGGTCCTGAAAAAAATCACGCTCCGCATTCATCTCTCAACAAGACAGATCGAAGAGTGCTTCAAATAATTCTTGTGGGAAGCAAACTTACTTTAACTCAAGTTTTAAATGAACTTAAGGATAGCGGTTGTTTCCAGACCTCATCCAAGAACCACAAGGTTTTGAGTTCCAGCTAATTTGTTCGGGAAATCAGGTAAGTGCACTGCCATTCTTACACGCACTCGATAAATAGTTTACAGTTCCCTATAAAAACAAAGAGAAGCTATGAAGGACTAGAGATAAGTTTTCTGCTGATACCTACCTTGAGATGATGTTGAATCTCAGTGCATGTCATTCAAGGAGATACAGGTCGATCGATCAACAAGCGTTTCATTCATAAATTTCTAAACGTCCCCCCTTTTTTGTAAGAGTGCACGATTCGCATCAGTATCTTTCCGACAAGGTAATCTTGATATGTGATATCTATGTTTTTTTCTTTGTGAAAGCGATCAATAATAATAATATTTTGGGATCGTGTGCGTAGGGATGAGGATTTTAAGTAAGTCTTAAGACTACTGAGCTGGGAGTTCATTCTTTGAAAATCGAAAGAAGGGAGAGAACGTACAAACTAATAAATAAATGAACGATCAAATTGCTTTTATATGAATGAATAGAAAGAAAAATATGTTGACTGACATAGTAGGGTTTTTCTCGCAGTTTGCATTTTAGGAGACAGTGAGAGAAAGCACATGTGAATTTTATAAGGTTTTATCCAGGCATGCTTTCGATTCCCTTGCAAGTCAAGAAATTCAATTTACACTGAGTGTAGTTTTAATATTGTCATTAACCATATGTCGCCCTGCTGTGGCGTTTCGCTCATCAGACTCGATAAATGATAGGTGAAGAGGCAACCAGGGAATTCGCTCGATATTGCCTTTATACGTAGTCTCCGTGTGGACTCACTTTAATTAAAGCAGCACAATTAATTGGATTTAAAAAGTGATAATGTTTTGTGTTGACGACGTACTGCTGTAAAACAAGCGCATGTTGTAATATTCTATCATACTAATTTACTTAAACAGATTTTAGCTCATGCACGTTATAATGCCGTAGAGACAAAATGTTAAAATTTTAGTGTCAATAAAATGGATTATCTTGTTAATGCTCAGAAAAAAAAAAACATACACAAATGAATCACCATTTTTTTCTTTTGTCTTTGTCAGGTGCTCCCCTCTCCCCCATCCTGTCCTCTCTGCATGGTCATGTTCTGCTGTTGCTACCCCTCCAGCACCTCAGCTCTCCTGTTAGTCCTCCTCAGCCTCACCCCCCTGCTGGCCTTGGCTGCCCCTGCACTTCAGCAGAGATCTTCAGTCAGCAGCAGCATCAATGAGGCTCTCAACTTGGCAAAAGAGGACCCGGGGGCAGCAGAAGGAGCTGCTCGGACACATAGGAAAGTGGACAGCCTGCTCCAGAAACCCTTGGGACAGGAACATGTCTCAGATATGGACTCTGCTAGTTCTCTAGCCTCGGTTCTGCTTGAGGCTCTTGACCACCCAGTTAGAGAGAAGATGATCCAGGGGGATTCTGAAGAAGGATTTGCGATAGAGGCAATGAGGAATCAGGGAGACTTTGAGCAGGGCACAGAGAAATTGGCAGAGGTAGTACAGCAAGGGGAGGAAAATTGGGGACAAGAAAAGCCAAAGGATGAAAGTGAGAATGTGATGGAGGACAAAGTGAACACGGCTGAAGGAACGGGCGGGCAGAGACAGTCTAACGTGGCCAACCCCCTCCAGCGCAAAACCAGGGGCTATTTCCAAAACATTGACCTCGGGCTGCAAGACAATGAGATCCTCCCGCCTCTAAAAGGCTATAAAGCCTATAACCAGCAACTGGCCCAGGCGACCAAGAAGCTTAAGTGGCAGGAGGAGCAAACGAAAAACCCATCCCAGCTTGACAGAAACTTCATGGATGATTTCGATTTTGTGGAAGAAGAGGAGGAGGAGATTCTGACCCGCAAAGAGGAGGAGGAGGCACGGGCACGGGCAGAGCAGGAGGAGGTGAGGCGGCAGGAGGCCGAGGCACAGGAGGCGCGTGAGGAGGAACAGAGATTGGCAGACATTGCCTCTGACATGCTTCTGGAGTACATGGGCAGGAAGCAGAAAGCATCATCCTACATGAGAGACATGAAGGCGGCGGCTCTTCTAAACAATGTGGCCGAGGACAAACGCTCAAACGAGGTGGAGGATAATGACGACGATGATGAGATGGATCCCCAGACCATCGACAAGTTGATAGAGATTTCCAGCAAGCTGCACTTGCCTGCTGACGATGTGGTCGAAATAATCAGCGACGTTCAGGAGAAGAAGAAAAAGAGGAAGGATTTACCCCCGAGCAACACCCCTCGTTTCCGCCCTCTAGTTCCTCTCAAAGCCAAGCCGAGGCCTCAGGCATATCAATATCCTAAGTCACCTAAGAAATCCTCTTATACAGTCGATCCATATAAGAAATGGTACAAGGAGAAAAACAAAGGCAAGCTCAGCAAACAGGACTACTGGTTTAAGCCGCAGAAGCAGTTTCTGGCCTATCCCTCGTTCCCCTATTATCAGAAGCCATATCGAGCCTATTACCCAGTCTTCTTCCCACCCCCCAAGCCGCGGTTCTATACAAATCCGGCTCTGTCGTTTGACTACAACTTTGGGGGCTCCATGGGGTACGGTCTGAAGCCTCCAAGCCGTAGGTACAGAGACAGGCCTAAGGCCAGGGACTGGAAATGGGCGCAACCCCCGCAACGCCCCCAGAGCCCCTACCCACAACCGGACACTGTCATATCTAATTACATTCTCCCCCATCCCCGAACTTACCAGGCTCTCCCTATGCCCAAACCACGTTCTCCTCAGAGCGGGAGAGCACCTTCTTACATCTACCCACCAGACTATGTGTACGATGAGCCGGAGTCTCCACAGGAGAGCGATGAAGAACTGGAGAACTTCATTGAGAAGATTTATTACAACCGTAGGTTATTTTAGTCAGCTGGGAGTTCAGGATATTCTAAAGCGATGAAACAAGCGATGAAAGAGTGAGGAGAAAAAGCTGACAGGGAGTTTGAACGACAGGGCTGTGAAAAGACAGTTAGGTGTTTCTTCTCCACTCTTGTGTTTTGATACATTCCAAATCAGGAACGGAAGAGATGGTGCTGCTTTATCAGAACCTCTCTGCGTGCACTCTTTTGGTTTCTCTCGCAGTTTACATTTTAATTTGGTGAGAGAATACACAGGTGAATTTGTAAGGTTTCATTCAGGTATGTTTTTGATTCTCTTGCATGTGGAAAAAAAGAAGAAAAAATACAAAGGATAAAACAAAAAGAAACCAAAAACAAGCAGACAAAATGGTCAAAGAAAACATTTTGGTGCCAATTGCAAGAGACCCATGTTTATACAAAGATTTATTTTCTTTAGGAAACACTTGATTCATTGAAAAGCAAAGCTTGGGGTTCGAATTCTTGATACTGCAGGGCACAGTAATAATTGCTATGGCACTGGTTACATAAACAAGTAACTGTCAAATTATTACAGGCTTTTCCTGAGGGTCTGTTTGATTGTTTTGATCAATGTTCCTATTGCCTTAATACTGATCACTGTTTTAGCTCATCCATGTGCATGCAGGTCTTGCACCACTAAAAAAAAAAATTCTGTCACGCACGCTGTAAACAATGCTTGAAACTAAATCTTCCATTTTATTCACAGAAATGCAAAATGATGAATATCTTTGCTAGGTCGCTGCCCTGTCAATCTACTTGGTGGAATACCTGTACACATGTGATTTACTGTAAACTTAACATCTTGCCAAAATTTTGAACAAATTTTAAAAATGCCCCTGTTGCTATGGGTTACCTCCAATGCTCAACCACTGAGTACAGGATCTTTGTCTTGAGAGCCAACAGAACGCTGTATAGTAATGTTTGTTCCTAAAAAGTTTTAAAATGTCTGAAGTTTGTGAGGAATACTCTAAGGGTGAACAGTTTGCACGTCTATCTGTATTTGCATCTTTAAAAAACAAAAAAACAAAAAAACAAAACAAACAAAAAAAGACAAATTTGGGGAAAATTTCCTTGATCAAACTGTGATTATTTTAAAAATTAATAAAAAGAGAAAAAAAAAACAAAGAAAGACAACTCTAATTACTATAGCAAGTGTTTTCATCAGTGAACTGTCTTGTGAAAGGAATTTGTTGTTGTCAACTTCCCGATTGTAAGTTGTACAGTGTCAAATAAACAAGTGTGTGTGCAATGTGTAAATAACAGCATGTTGATTACTAGTTTTGCTATATGACGAAAATAAAAGCAATTATTTTATTAAAGTCAGTTTTTTTTAACAAATGTCTTATTGGAACGTCTTTGATCAGATCCTGAGCAGAAATTAATTAATTTCTGTACCACAGAGGGTTCTTGCCAGGACGATATATGCTGTTTCTTATCTCACCTGTAGCAGAAATTACATTTGACGTCACAGAGAGTTTGAACCAGCATGCCCTGTTCATCTTTGAATTTTATCTCTATTTTCCACAAGCTTTTTCTCATGCTGTATTACAGCAGAACACTGAAAACACAAACTGACTGACTACAGAGACAATTTATTCTCCAGCTACTCACGTACCTACAAAGATCTCGAATGAAACTGATAGATATGCAGCTCTCTGATTCTTAAAAAACCTTTACGAGTCACGACCGCGTTACTCACGGCATCCTGTTCCGCAACAAACATTCATCGGAACATGTTGTGTGATTATTAAGATTGAACGTGTTTACCAAACATCAGAGCAAAACACGTAGAGAATTACGTGAAAGAAGATGTAAGTGCATCTGAATGCAAGCATCTTTAACTAGCAAAAAGCCGAATCCATGTTTTCAACCTTCTGAGAATGATGCTGTTCAATAAGACGCCACTAGATGAAAGTCATTCGCTAATAAAAAGAACTTAGAATAATAAAAGGCGAGTAATGTGAAGGGAATAGACATGGAGACACACTGAGACCAAATGAAAGAGAGGGGTGGGGAGAGAGAAAGCTGCAGTGATTAATGAGTCACATGATTGACGGGTGAGTCATCTACTGCCATGCACCACTGCAGAACCTCAAGCACTTATACCCTCTCCCTCTCTCTCCCTCTCTCTCACACACACAGAGGCACAAACACCAGCCCACTCCCCCACACCCTGACTTTGGACACAATGCAGAACTCAATTATGCTCAAAAACACCTGCATTAGGCAAGACGCAATCACACCTATTGCCAGAAGGCCTTGGCGTCTAATTCAGACTACGCTGCGTTTGGTTAAAACACCAGCAAGACCTCACGGCGACCGATAATAGTGGGGTTTAACCCCAAACAGACATTCATTATCGTGCTGAAGCACTCTAAACGTCCACGGCTTCCCATCCAATCGCCCTTAGTGGTGGATCCCGCTGCAAATTAACCATTGCGGCGACAGACTACCGCTTGAAAATTTTCCATTAGTGACCAGAGTGCAGCAGCTACGGAGGACAGTTGTTTATGAGCCTCTGATGTGTTTCTCTCATTCCTTTTCTTTCAGCTTTTGTGTCGAAAACGCAGAGGGCCGTGAATGAGCATAAGTGCGGTGAAGTCTCACGGCGCTGCTGTCGGAGGCTGGTGAGTCATGGCCACTTACATTCTGCCTCAACCTCCATTCTCAAACAGTTTCATTGAAATATGCAAAGAGTCTGTTAACTTACGGCGGTAATTACTGTAAATGGATGCCTGACTCTTCAAAACCTTCACACACGAAATGTTCCGAGTCATTAATGTACGCCGCGACTCCATCTGTTGCTCAGGCACGTGATCGCACGTATGCGCGCGTGCACATGCAAAAATCAGGCATAAACACAGCCTGATGACAGTGGTGCCAGTACTTCAGAGGTAAAAAGTGGCTGATAATGACTGTGACTCAGACAGCAGCTCTAATGATGCATTCTGCCGAGCCGACCGACCAACACAGCACGGGAAAAAACACTCTTGGATGAAACTTTCTCTAAGGTGCTTCAAAGTGCCTTGAAGCTCTCTGCTGCCTTTGTAGATAGACAGCCCCCATTTATGCCCTTCCTGGATTTCAGTGATTAGCCATAATTGAACAGAATCATTTAAATCTCGGAGAGGTTGTTAAAAAAAATGATAAAATGAAAAATTCCTCTTCCCCCCGATCCTTTTCTGTATGCCAAACCTTTATGCATGATGATAATTACCATGTAATTACCATTCAATTATACCCTCTGCTCTCGCCGTAAGAGCTGTCAGTGTGTCCGTTAAGAGCTGATTGCCAGAGTCTGCCGTTGTGTCTCACAGGATGTGCGTTTACGCCAGATTTTGGCGTCCTTCGATTTCAAATGTACCTGCACTGTCATGTTGTAATGTATGGCGGCGGATACGGCTTTAATATGTCACGTTCTAGAGGTTTCATTTTAAAGACTGTGTGAAATGATTTTCTTTCGGAATCAATTCAAAATGTTCCATTTCACCCGCCGGGGGGAGAATGATCTTTGACAGCACTGGCAGGGGAGGCAGGCGTCAGGCTCTCGGCTCCCAGCATGCACCAGCAGTCATGTTTCCATTAAAGAGCTTTGTGTGCTCTGACAGTAAAACAAAGAGGAACGCCATCTATCACGTTATAACGTCTGATTAATGTGGCTTGCTATCTTTATTGAAGTGTATTGATGTAAATGGAAGTATGGAAACGGTGTGTTATGACACGCAAGCTAAAAAGTGTTGATCACGATCAGCACTGCAGAAACACCTGCAGAAGGTTAACAGCGAGTGGAAAAACAACATCAACATTTCATTCATCTGCCAGTTGGGTCGGTGCCGCATTTAAAAAAGAAAAGGAGGAGGTGAAGAGGGTTGAGGAGCTGATAGAGTCAGAGAGAATGGAGGGAGCGAGTGAGACCGAGAGAATAAAGGTGAAGGTCTGAGTGACTCACACTCTATAAGTACTTATCCAGCAGCTCTGTAAAGTGGCCGACCACCTTCAGAGTAACAAGCTCATTGCCTGGCTTCTATAGCACTGAACACTCGTGTTTTATTTATATATATATATATATATATATATATATATATAGGTGTTTCTGCAACTGTGGGCACTTTTGTTCTAGGGGTTGGTTTTTTTATTAAAGGTTATAGATTTTAAATAGACTTCAATGCTTTTTTTTTTTTTTTTTTTTGCCATGCCTTCAGCATATATTTGGTCCATTTATATTTATAATTTATATTAATATTTATATATATATATACACATACACACACATGTGGTCAGAATTGTTGGTACCCTTGGTAAATATGATCAAAGAAGGCTTTGAAAATGAATCTGCATTGTTAATCCTTTTGATCTTTTATTTTTCAAAAATCACAAAAATCTAAGCTTTCATTGGAGAATAAGAATTTAAAATGGGGGGAAATATAATTATGAAATAAATGTTTTTTTCTCAAATACATGTTGGACACAATTACTGGTACCCCTAGAAATTCTTATGAGTAAAATATATCTGAAATATATTCCCATTCATATTCACAATTTTGAGCACACCAGCGTGATTATGAACATGGAATTATCCAGCCATGGCTATCTGTTTCACAGAAATATAAATAGTAGGGAAAACAAAGCCCAAATTCCAAATTAATCACCCATCACAATGAGAAAAGCCAAAGAATATATTTCTGATGTACAGCAAAAGATAATTGAGCTTCACGAATTAGAAAGTGGCTTTAAGAAAAGAGCTAGAGCAGTGAAAATTCCCATTTCCACCATCAGGGCAATAATTAAGAATTTCCAATCTACATAAAATGTTATGAATCTGCCTGGAAGAGGACGTGTGTCTATATCGTCCTAATGCACGGTGAGAAGGAGAGTTTGAGTGGCTAAAGACTCTCCATGGACCACAGCTGGAGAATTGCAGAAAAAGGTTGAGTTTCGGAGTCAGAAAACCTTAAAAAAATTGTCAAACAGCCCCTACATCACCACATGTTGTTTGGGAGCGTTTCAAGAAAAATTCTCCTAGCTCATCCAAAAACAAACTCCAGCATATTCAGTTATCAGACACGACTGGAACTTCAAATGGGACTGGCTTCTATGGTCAGATGCAGTGGTGGAAAGAGTACTGAAAATTTGTACTTAATTACAAGTACTGTTACATTGCTGAAATAATACACAATTACAAGTAAACGTACTGGTGTCAAAACAGTACTTAAGTAAAAGTACAAAATACTCTTCTCAAAAACTACTCAGAGTACTACTTTTTAGCCAGCTATATTTAATGAATTACCAAAAAATATTAATTCATATCAAACATCTATGTGGATAATAGCTACTTTGAACAAAACCTACTTATATCTTATTGACAATGTATGTGAATTAGTGGTCATGATGATACAGGAATTTCTAACTTCAGTACCTTGAAAAATATCAATATTAAAGTACCCGTTATCCAGAAGTTGCAACTGATGTCAGTGTTGTGATGTATTTTCAAGTGAAACAGAATATTGAATAAAGGGCGGGGTTTTATTGTGGTGCACCTCCTCTCCACCTCTTGTTCAGAGCAGATTCACGGTTGGATAGGAGTGGTTAAGAATATCTGCTTGTTACGTCTGGCATCACGCTTCACTGCTTCTGGGTCCTAACGCTCTGCCAGACGCCCCAAGAAAACACCAAACTGTGCTAATATACACCCACGATGTCATATAATACTGAAAAATTATAACCCTAATCTCCATACTGAAACCCCAGATGGCCAGACAGTGATTCAGCTAAAATATTAGTGTCTGAGACACTGTGAGGACGGAGACTGTAGTGTGCACAGTAATATTTTAAATGCTTGGCTTAAATGTGTAATATTAATTAAATAGTGCTCATAAATGGCTGTTGAGATCCAGAAACAGCAGTCCTCACGTCACACTTAACAAGAGGATTCTCCCCAAGCCGTCAAACTGACGTCATCAGAGTGAAAACGCCATTCCGGAGCGGGAACAAATTTTCAGTTTTTGATTAAAGATTACGACGGCAGACTTTTTTTCTTTTTTTTCTTGGGGTATTGACTTGCACGATTTAATTGTTCACCACAAGACTAGTAATGTGCACTAAAAATGTAAGTAGGGTAATTTTTGATTTCATGACGACTAATCATTTTCAATACATTTGGCAAAACTACCACATACTGTATACCGCCATATAGATATTTTAATATCTCAATTTTTTTTGATGATTTTTCAATCATTATTTCAAGCTTTGAGTGGTTTAATCCAAGTCTTCTAAAAAGACACGTTTGTTTTATGTGATGAACAGATTTTAATAGGCTTTTATTTACATACATATAAACATTGATCAGTTACAAAAATCTCAATCTTAAACATTTGCTCATTCTGTGTATTTGTGTCTTTAAAATAGAGTAACTTTGTTGCAAAAGCTTACAGCAAAGAAGCTTGATTTAAAATTTGATTTCAAACTGAACTGAATTTACAAAAAAAAAGACAAGTACACAGTCAGTAATAAAATTATAAACCAAATTACCTCAATTCAGTTGAGGTATTCAAAATATGACAACACTGAATTTTTTATAAGCAGTGATTTAAGTGCCATATATGTTATTTATTTAGATAAATGGAACATCAGATGACCTGTAATGTCTGTACAATGTATTGATACAGTTAGACAGACTAGGATATTTATATGTACAAATCATACAGATATCCCATTCCGAAACATTTATAGCATAACCTTACATTGTAAAGAAATTAAAGTTCCATCTTTGATTGTTGAACGACTTTCTGGTGCATTTCACTTACAGCCAATGCAATTTCCAGCATTTTCATCGGTCAGGCGTGGATCTATTCTGAATGGTTGATAACTTTTTAATTTAAAGTTTAATCCAGGAGCAAAGATAAATAATTTTTACTTTAAAAGCACGGAGAGATTGCGATCGCACACAGTCTGCGCGCAAGCAATATCGGAGAGAGGACAGGCAGTTCATTTGTATAAATTAGGCTTATTTGAGAGCTCGCATCCAGTTTTCTGCAGTTACATGACTGTGTTCTCATGTTACAATAAAGCGCTCGCCACATTTGTGCAGGAATGATTAAAATTATGCGGAATACCTTCAATCCCGCGCGGACATTGAGACTCTGTAACTGACAGGAGACGGTTGCGTGTCAAACTCGCTGTCGGAGAGGAGAGAGACGCAGCGTGTATCGGTGTATATACGGTAGATACTGCAGAAAATAAGTAATGGAACCGTGTCAGGTATTTCAGTATCGGTATCAAAATATAGATATTTATGATAACACTACCATGTTTGTTTCTCCAAACTTTGACTCCATAGTTACGCTGAGCTCCCTCACTGTCCGATCAGCTCTTCAACACTGCTGCTGCAGCGGGCGGCGGATTTTCCCGCGGTTCAGATATCAGGGCTTTTATTGGTCCGTTTACGATCGGATACCTTTATTGGCTGCTGAAGTGCCGTCAAAGGTTTGAATGTCAATTCAAATTGTGGGCGTACTCAGTTATGAACTATGATTTAAAAGTAACGAAGTAGATTATTTTGTTTAATTTGTAGCCTACTTAAGTACAAGTAAAAGTACAGCTTTAAAAATATACTCAAAAAAGTACAAGTACCCCCAAAAACTACTTAATTACAGTAACGTGAGTAGTTGTAATTCGTTACCGCCACCAGATGTAAGTAAAAAATGAGCTTTTTAGCAGCAAACACTCCAGATGGATTTGGTGAAAACGGGGATAAAAAGTACCCCATGTGTACAATGAAATATACTGCTGTATTTTTGATGTTGTGGGCCTATATTTCTGCTGGAGGTCCTGGACATCTTGTTTAGACACATGGCATCATGGATTCTATCAAATACCAACAGATAAAAAATCAATAAGTGACTGACTCTGTTAGAAATCTTATAATGGGATCTTCCAACCGGACGTGTTTGGATCTTCCAACCGGACAATAATCCAAACACAAACCTGAAAAACAATACATAATAGGTCACTGAGCACAAAACCAAGCTTCTGCTGGCCATTCCAGTCCTCTGACCTGAACCCTGCAGAAAATGAGTGGGTGAACTGAAGAGAAGAAGCACCAACATGGAGCTGGGAATCTAAAGGGTCTGGAGTGATTCTGGATGAAGGAATGGTCTCTGACCTCTTGTCAGGTGTTCTCTAACCTCATCAAGCGTTATAGGAGAAAACTCCTATACTATTTTGGCAAATTGAGGTTTAATTGTTAATTGTGTCCAATGTGTATTAGAGAAAAACATTTATTTCATAATGATATTTCCCCCATTTTAAATTCTTATTCTCCAATGGAAGGTTACATTTTTGTGATTTTTTTTTGTTAAGGATTAACAATGCAGATTTATTTCCACAGCCTTCTTTGATCATATTTACCAAGGGTACCAAAAATTCTGACCGTGTATATATATATATATATGTATGAAGAGTTCAGATGCAAAAGCCTCTAAGTGCCGTCTGAAATTTTCATCTAAAATGAGCCTTTTTCTCATGCTTCTATGTTTAGGTTCAGTAATTTCACTTTAATGGCAATGAGTAGGTCCTTCTCTATGCAATTAAAGTGAAATAACTGAACATAAATATAGGAGCCTGATAAAAATGCTAATTTTAGAAGATTTCATACAGCACTTAGAGGCTTTTGCATCTGAACTCTTCATATATACATACAGTGCCGTGGAAAGGTTTTTGTCCTGTTTTTTTAACAATTAAAAGATTCAGATCATCAAACAACTTTTAATATTACACAAAGATAACCCGAGTAAATACAAAATGCAGTTTTGAAATATTGATTTAATTTATTAAGGGAAAAAAGCTGTCCAAACCTGCCTGGCCCTACGTGAAAAAGTAATTGCCCCTAAATCTAATAACTGGTTGTGCCACACATTGCAGCAACAACTGCAATCAAGCGTTTGCGATATCTGGTAATGACTTTTCACATCACTGTGGAGGAATTTTGGTCCACTTTTCTTTGCATAATTGTTTTAATTCTGCCACATTGGAGGGTTTTCGAGCATGAATGGACCGTTTACTTTAAGGTCATGCCACAGCATCTCAGGTCGGATTTAAGTCCAGACTTTGATTTGGCCACTCCAAAACCTTAATTTTGTTTTTCTTGAGCCATTCAGAGGTGGACTTGCTGGTGTGTTTGGAATCATTGTCCTGCTGCATAACCCAAGTGCGCTTGAGCTTGAGGTCACAAACTGATGGCCGGACATTCTCCTTCAGGATTTTCTGATAGAGTGCAGAATTCATGGTTCCATCAATTATAGCAAGTCGTCCAGGTCCTGAAACTGCAAAGCAGCCTCAGACCATCACACTACCACCACCCTGTTTGACTGTTGGTATGATGTTCTTTTTATGAAATGCTGTGTTGGTTTTACGCCAGATTTAACAGGACACACACCTTCCAAAAAGTTCAGCTTTTGTCTCATCAGTCCACAGAATTTTTGCCCAAAATCTTGGGATAATCAAGATATTTTTTGCCAAATGTAAGACGAGCCTTTGTGTTCTTTTTGGTCAGCAGTGGCTTTTGCCTTGGAACTCTCCCATGGATGCTGTTTTTGCCCAGTCTCTTTCTTATTGTTGAATCATGAACACTGACCTTAATTGAGGCAAGTGAGGCCTGCAGTTCTTTAGATGTTGTTCTGGGTTCTTTTATGACCTCCTGGATGAGTCGTTGTTGCACTCTTGGAGTAATTTTGATAGGCCAGCCAGTCCTTGGAAGGTTCACCACTGTTTTCTTGGTGTTTGTGAAGAAGTTTTCTTCATTTGTGGATAATGGAAAATACATTTTTCACGTAGGGCCAGGTAGGTTTGGACAGGATTTTTCCCCTTAATAAATGAAATCATCATTTAAAAACAGCATGTTGTTTTTACTTGCATTATCTTTGTGTAATATTAAAATTAGTTTGATGATCTGAATCTTTTACGTTATAGACAAATATGCAAAAAATGTAAAAAACAGGAAGGGGGCAAAAACCTTTTCACAGGAATGTGACCCTGGGACCACAAAACCAGTCATAAGTCGCTGGGGTATATTTGTAGCAATAGCCAAAAATACATTGTATGGGTCAACATAATGACTGGTTTCGTGGTCCAGGATCACATATATATGTATATATACAGTATATACTCACACACATACGTAATTTATCATAAATTGTACTGTTTTACATTTTCAAAGAGTAACAGATATAACCTTTTAGTATAATTTTTTTTTTTTTTTATTGATGAGTGAAGAAAAATGGAGCTCAATGTTTTTGGTTAAGCTGTTTTGTTTAAGCAATTTTAATAAATCATGTGAGGATATATTACATTTTAGTTATTAATTAAACATTTAAAATGTAATTTCCATCACACAATGTTAATAAAATTCTGTGGTGGAAACAAGATTTTAAATACGTTTTAAATGTGTTTAGAGGCTACACTTTATTTTAGGGTGTACATTGTAATTATATATTTAAGTTCTGAATAATATAAATTAACAATGTTTACTTACTATAGGGTTAGGGTTAGTTGCATATGATGTAGTTTTGCAAAATGTACTGTTATTAGTAAGTGCAT
Organism: Onychostoma macrolepis; assembly: GCF_012432095.1. Lineage (NCBI taxonomy): Eukaryota > Metazoa > Chordata > Actinopteri > Cypriniformes > Cyprinidae > Onychostoma > Onychostoma macrolepis. The sequence goes on along the minus strand of NC_081164.1, from coordinate 13,463,068 downwards.
GTACAAGGACACTGTTTATTAAATATTTTTTATTAAAATATGTTTAAACATGTAAGATGTGATGAAAATGACATTGCAGACAAAAAAGATATTTGATTAAGTGCGTATATACTGTTGGAAATTGTCAACAGACAAATTACATGAGAGTGTTATAAGTGTGTTTTAAGAGAGTCTATTTTCTAAAAGCCCACAGGGACAACACTTGAACACACACTCATAGATATTGCTCCACATGCACTCACACTCACTCTTTGGTACTATATTAGGTTCCACACTGTGTGTGCAAACAGCCCTCTTGTCTCAAGGGCGTAATCCATTTGATGTTTACATCAAGTGCTATTGTGGCAGATGGGGTAAAATGTCCCTCAGGGGTGTTTATCCTCAGCTGGGAGTCCAGACTGCTGACTGACTGAGGCAGACGAGGCCTGACACCTGAGCTCCACTGCTGTCACTCTTTACAGCAAATCTGCTTGTGAGCCATTGAGATTCATCAAATATTGAATGGCCACAGTTTCCGTGCCGTGAGAAGAAGGGGTTAGGGAGAGAGAACGAGAGAGCAGATAAACAAAAGAGGTTGCTCCCACGGAAACGGGAGGTCAGTGAGATGGCGGGGACGGTTAACGACGGCCAAGCGGTCCAAGTGGGGTAAGTGAGCTCTCCACGAGTACAACACTTAACTGCTGATGTTTTTGCTAGCGTTAGGGTGAGTTAAAAGGTCTCGGCTGGGGAAACTCAAGCCTACGAGTGTAACTCGTAGGCGGATGGATTAATTGATAACCTCCCGTTGAGGGGTAAACAGCAGTAATTGAGACTGACTGTTAAGGCACTGTCTAAGGAAAAGCCCAGCCATGTGTTAGGGATTTTATTCAAATGTAAAAACAAATAAACAAAAACAATATAAACATGTATTTTTACTCTTCACTCACTCTTTCTTTTAAAACTACAGAATGAGTACGACTGACCAAAGCAACAAAGAAGAAAACTCTCCACTGGACCAACAGGAACAGGTCAGAGGTGTTCTTTATTTTCAATGGACCAATCAGTACACAAATTAATAATTAGCTATATGTCACTAAGCGATTTTTTTTGTAGCACAGTTCTCTATATTATATTACTGCTGTCATCCAGTGTTGATGTTTGGCGTGTTTCAATGATTGTCATTCTACGGTTTGAGTTAACCGTGCCTATATAGAGATTTGACATTAGACAGAGCTCTAGAATACTTGATTCTTATTGGTCAGAAGGAACAGATCACACAGAACACGTTTTTGCATTAAAAAACGTGAAACACAGTGAAATTAAATGGAGCAGAACGCAATGTCTCCAGTCTCACTTTAAAAGTTGTACTTTTACTTATCTATTTATTCATTCTTTCTACCGCACATTAAAACACAAAACGTGATAAAAAGTAGTGCAAACAGGACACACAACATAATAAAATGAAAGCAACGCAATGTTTCTGCGTTTTAAAAGATGAATGTAGGTATTCATTTATTTTAATTTTAACTTTGCTTATTGAATGTCTGAAATAGAAGCAAGACACAGCATGTATGTTTGCATTATAAAAATAGAGCAAAACGTGAAACGCAGCACAGAAAAAAGTGTAAACATTGCAGGTTCTTAAGGCATGTTTTAAAAGTTTTACTTTATTTATTTAAACTTTCTGTAATTAAAAACGTCAGAAAAACCAACGAGACGCAGCTCTCATGTTTACATATAAAAACGCTTAAAAAGCAGTGCAAGTGAGCGCAAAAATGTGCTCTGTCTGAACTGTACCCAAACCCTGTTACTCACTCTCTTCTATTTCATTATGGGCTGCTTAACAGGCCGTTTCATGCGAGGAAGGGAGTTGTTGTGTTACACAGGAGAAATCTGAATCCGACCAGACCCCAAACATTGCTCAGGCCTTGGCAGCGACTCCAGTACACACAGAGAGTACGTCTAAACCTGTCACTGTAAGCCAGCTGATAAATGCTTACACTGATAATATGGATAAGGTACTTTAAAAATGCTGAACAGTTTGTCCTTGTGCAAATGTTCAGCACTGAAATGCTAATGCTGTTTACTCAGGTGGATGATGGGAAACAATGGCCAGCACACAGGCCTAAATTTACTCTTGGCTATTCTGAGCTGTTTGTTCTGTGGTAAAAAAAATAACACATTGTAGAAATAACATGAATGTAGGCTATAGCGTGAAATACGTCTGATAGTGCTCACAAATCTGGTTGGCATAGGTGGAGTAGGCTATGTGAAGTAATTAATTTATAATGAGTGTGTGCTTCAATAGCTATAGGAGTCGCCCTTGAACTCTGTTGGTACTGCTTGAAGTCTCTTCCGATCGATGACCAAAACATACCTCAGGTACAGTGAGAAACTCATGTTTGTCCTTAATTTGCTACTACATCAAATATAGGTCATGCTGTAATAGATTAATGATCTGGTTTGTCTGCCTTTTTAGCACTAGATAGACTCTGGGGTTGGATTTCATTGATCTGGCATGCATTCAGTATCTTGTTGCAACCATTTCAGCTGGTTGTAAATTATGTAGCTGAGTTAGCTTAGCAAAATATAACGTGTCATTACCGTATGTGTGCACTAGATGGAGGAGTTCAGTAAATGTTTTGTTTCAGTTGCAGGCGGACAGTGAGGATCTAACACTGCCCCCTAGTGGTGAGCGTTTGCACTACCAGCGAGACCCCAGGCCTCATTTTGGAGTAGCCCACTCCTCTCGTTCTGTGTCTTTCCCCCTGTGGGACAGTGATAGGCCGAGGGAGATGAAGAGGGGAGAGGAGGAGGGAGAGGAGGATGAGACCATGGAATCTGTCAGCTGTTGTCCTCACTGCCACATTGGGCTGCCACGTGATACGCTACGCTGGCATGAGGTAAGTAGACACGCCACAAAAGTTACGTTCAGAATGCAATAGTAGTATATTACATTATAAAGTTATTTATATTTTGCTGCTCACCGAATACTATACGTTATAAATTGTATACTGTTTATATATTTATATTATGCACAAACACACACACACACACACACACATTGTATATTGCCCCCCCCCAGTTAATGAATATTTAATATAATAATTAATCTTTAATTATATAAATGCAATAATTAATTTTTCATGTATTGTAAAAGAAAATCATAACGCAATCATAATCATAAATGTATAGGCTTATAATAGCATACAAATATTGTAACAAAATAAATAAATGTTTAGTTTATTGTATTGTTATAATAATATAAGAAATTAAAAAAAATAAAACAATTTGTGTGACCGGAAATGGACAATGAAATTAATTTTCTACCTATTAGATTGTGTATTATTAAAGTCTACACCTACCCCTTACAATAATGAAAAAAATAGTAATTATTATTGTACAGTGTGAGAAAAATTACGCTGTATTGATGTGCGCATGCCCAGTAGCGCCATACGTATATCCGGGCAGCTCTTAAAGTGACAGCAGTCTAATATTCCTGTTGTCTGTCATTCATGTTAATCAAACAACAAAAGAAAGAAAATCTATCACTGCTGTTGACTAAATCACTTTTGTAACTTTAATAAGAAGAAATATATATTTCATTTACAGTGAAAACTATGCAGTATTTTTATACGTTTGATTACTTGGTACAATGTAGCATTTCTAATTTATGATATATATCGTTACTGTGAAATAAAATTACTCATATTGTGATGTAAGATTTTAGTCATATTGCCGACCCAGTTGTTTATTAGAGACAACATAAAAATAGCATGACGTGTAAAATAAATTGATTTCCTTAAGAATGGTACATTTTTCTGAATTTGCTTTCACTGTTGTTTGATTTCTTTTTTTGTGCAGGCAAAGTGTCTGTTGTTTGATGGACAGAGAAACAGTTCGTCTTAATAAAACTGAGCAACTGTCGCTCCGTCTATTGATGGCTACCTAAAATAAGCTATGAAATTGTTGATATTTTTGTGAAATCTTATTTTACCTGTTTAAGTTTTAATATATTTGTTCAGTAATATATTGTAAACAATTTAAGGACTGGACAGTGTGAAATAATAGAATTGCCTTTCAATAATACAGTATTACTGTTCTTTGAGGTCAAGAACAGCATTCAACTGCTTCACTGTTTCCAAGCGAAATCCAATTATTTATTGCAACATTACATTATATGCTTTTTCATTTGTCAACAGTGAGGAAATTGAACCTTTCAAGAATCATGGATTTCTTGTCTTTACTATTCACTGCGGTGCTTATTTTATTCATACTATTATATGCTTGAAATGATGCTAATGCATTATGTGCAATGTTGTCAAATAGCATTTACTAAGGATGAATCAGGAATGTCAAAAATGTATTAAATTGCCCAAAGTTTGCTAGCAATATGACAAACATCATTGTTAAAACTGTGTACACGTGTACATTAAAATTGTTTCAAATAAAAATGTATACCACCTGGTGTTTAGCTATAATGATGTGCTATAGACACATTTTTAAACCTTTGTGTTTGATTACAGGGAAGCATGGAGGAATGAGCAGAGGCTGAGAGGTTCATTTCTCAAGCACAAACATCACGTTTCAGGTGTTATCTGAGGCAGCCAAAACCTGGGTGACTCAAAGTTGCCTCAAGCTGAGAGTTCACACATGGAGTGAATTGTCAACAAGGTTGAGTCTAGCAAACATCCTAAAGCCAGAAGTGTCCATACACCATTGGCTTATGAGGCAAGACAGGATGCCAAAATGATTTTCACTGGTTTTCTAATTCAGAACAGGACACACCTCCATTTACCATAAAAACAGACCTGCAGTGTATTGTTATTAAAATGAGCATTTTGATTGGCCATATGTACATTTATGTATATATACACTACTGTGCAAAAGTCCTTTGTATTATTAAGTCTTTAGCCATTTGTATTTTCACCAAAAAAAAGGTTTTAAGTTAGTTAACTCTTATCTCTTGCTGCAGTGTGTCAGTAGGAAATATCAGTTCAAATTTTCAAACATCAATTTTGCCATTAATTGTAATAATTCAGTGAGAATTTTGTTTGCACAAGGAGTCTGACAACAGCCAGTGCTCCACACAGAGATCTGATCTCATCATCATCCAGTCTGTCTGGAATGACATGAAGAAACAGAACAAACTGAGACCGTGTAATGGTCTGTGTCAAAGAACACGCGCGCACACACACGAAGAAGAAGGCTGACAGTCTTTAATAAATCCACATAGGTATATCCAGAAAGGGAAGGCTGGTGACACATACACAAAGTTAACTCAAGACCCGACAAACTCAAACTGCACAGACACCAATTTAAATAGACTGACCAAACAAGGATAATTAACAAGACACAGCTGAACATTGACAAAATCAAATCAGTAACCATGACAACGGTAAAAGCAAGCAAACAGAAAGTCCAAACTAACCAAACTGTAACAGACAGACTAAATCCAGAAGAACTGTGGCAATGTCTCCAAGATGCTTCAAGAAACCTACCTGCAAAGCTATCTGAAAAACTATGTGCAAGTGTAAATAGCGAAAGTTGTTTTATACGCCAAGGATGGTCACACCAAATGTTGATTTGATTCCCTAAATATATTTAGGACATTATTTTTGACAGCATCCTCACTTTACAGCATTTTTACACAAGTGCCTAAAACTTTTCACAGTACAGTAGCTTTGCAGGTAGGTTTCTTGAAGCATCTTGGAGATGTTGCCACAGTTCTTCTGGATTCAGTCTGTCTCAGTTTCTCCATGAAATCCCAGATGGATTCGATAGTGGGGGAGATCAGATCTCTGTGTTGAGCACTGGCTGTTGTCAGACTCCTTGTGCATACAAAAAGGCTTAGTGGATGATTACAATTAATGGCAAAAGGAATGTTTAGAAATAACGATAATTGGCTTAAAACCATTTTTTTGTTGTTGTTGGTGAAAGTACTAAAGGCCTAAGACCTTTGCACAGTAAATCTATACAGACATGTCTTTGCCTGGTATCAGCAATAAGTTCATGTCTACTGTCTACTGAACGTAAACAACACTGATTATGTTGATTACTTTATGGGGTACTCTCCAAAATGGTGGAAGACGGTAACTCGGGCAGAAGAATTGAAAAAGCTTTAAAAGCTTAGCTTCGTAAAATTACGGTTGAACCCCTGATGTCACATGGACTATACCGATGTCCTTGCTGCGTTTCCAGACCTGGGAACATTGCAGTTGCATTGCTGTCTACGGCGGGCCAGAGAGCTCTCAGATTTTATCCAAAAAAATCTTAATTTGTGTTGAACAAAGGTTTTACAGGTTTGGAACGACATGAGGGTGAGTAATTAATGACAGAATTTTCATTTTTGGGTGAACTATCCCTTTAAATTGATGCAAAATTGATATTGGGATGTGCAAGATAGATGACCAGGAAAAGGCCAAACAGCTAGAAGTTCTCAGCAAGTATGATTAAATGACTAATACTGAGCTCAAATTATCCAGTACTACAGCAAGTGTGCAACAGTAAAGTCTTACTCAAATGTGCATTATGGGGAAATATGTTAAATTATCCATTCGGAGGACACCACTGTCTAAATAGGTAAGGTTATCACTTGGAGTAGGATGAAAAGGATTTCAAAATCCAGGACAATGCATGGAATTATGGATGAAACCTTTGAAGATAACTGAAATTGTTCAGTGGGTTTGTGTACATGTGCTTTTTACAACAGGGCTTTCATTAATTATTCTCATGCAAACACTTTGAAGAAAGTCACCTTTAAAATAGGAACTTTAAATTGCTTGCCTGGACAAATACAATTCAAGCCACCGATTCAGTTCCCCTTTCCTTCTTCCTGGTGATTTAAGGTTATTTTCAGTTGCTAAAATATACTAGTGGAAAAATGTCCTTTCACTTAGAGTGTGGTGCAATCATTGTCATGCTGGCGCTCTTATCTCCAGCCCTGGATCAGCTCTCAATAGGAATGTGCGGCCAAGAGGTGGGGTGCGAAATTGGGAAACTGTTGGCAGCATTTGAGGGACACATCTGTGCTTCATCACTGGAGCCATATTCAGATTGCCCAGTCTTTACAAACTCCAAAGTATTCTTGGACTCCTGCATGGAGCAGCACAGATAACTTAGTAGGCTACCTTTTAAAAACAGTGTCTACATTTGAATACTAAACTGTCTGTGAGTTAGTTTTGCATGTGTGTGTAATTCACAGTCATTGTGCAGTTCACACAGTTACACCCAGCTGTTACCCAACAAACACCTGCATTCACACAAAAGATCACACTTGTCATGTAAACCAAGAACCACAAATATATACATATATAAGAGGGTATAAACAGGATCTGAAACAGTTACAAATGTATTTCATGTATTTAACAAATGGTCGGTATAAAGAGAGGTTCTCTAATTTTCAGAAAATGTTGATATTCAAACTTTCAATTCAATCTTCCTTTCATGTACAATTTTCTAGCTAGCTAGCTAAATAAACATGTTAACTACCAGCATTAAGAAAACAAATACAAATGACAAATTCAAAAAACATCTTATTTATTTATATTTTTTTAATCACAAGGTTGCAATTTTAACTTAAGGTAGGGACTAGCTTTTGAAATTAACAAACAAATTTTTTTTAAATTTATTTTAAAATAATAATGATTTGGATAACAGGTTGAATGGCCAAGCTTGACGACAATTTTAGCAATTAAAATTTGTAACGCTTTTAAAGTATACAATGAATACATATGAAACATATTACGCAATTGTACGGTTTTATTTAGAATTTAGAAAATCAAGAACCTTAGACAAGAGTTTATCAAACATATCTACAATGGATGTCTTTGATACATTAAACTCAAACCTTCTCTGATCAAACATTTATTACTATGTTTTTAACAAACCCGGTAGCGTGTGGTTGTGGTAATACAATTGGACCAATTGAATCGGCGAATGTACCTTATTAATATTACACAAGATGAGTAACGCAATAAATTAATCAAATGTTTAAAACAGACCAATGACTGAGCTCGCTGCGTGACCTCTATATTAATATTCATGAGCTCCTTGCTGCCACGCCTCCGCAGTGGTCTTCCTGTGATTGTGTTGTCTGCGTCCTATTGGGCGGACGCATCTTTCGCGTCGTCACGCATAACAAATTTCCACTTTACGCGTAAAATATTATTAAAACATGTCGTCTTTGTATAAACCATTTTCTGTTTCGGACGGGCCGTGCAAAGATGCGATACTGAGACGAGGATGCACGCCGCTACAGCATCCTGCGGCGCTGACCCGGATTCCCTCCGCTGGCGGGGGCTCGACGCGCACTTTTACCCCAATTCCTAACATTTATCCAGGCCAGAGGAATCTAGCGGCCGCGGCAATCGGAGGGAGAAAAATCACCCATCCGTGGAAGGCTATTCTTGCAGGTAAGTGCGTATTGTGTCTGTGTTAGAAGCACACAAGCGCCAATGTTTTGGTGGATCACGCTATACCCTATTATGCGCGAGACCACAACAACAGTCATGCGTGATTGTGGATCAAATGTCTCCCATTTATAACCTCTCCAGTCTGCCATAACTGTGAAACTCACTGTCAGTCCATGACTTGCTTGTCTTTGCTTGGTCAACCGAATAGTAGCTTCCAGAAATCTCATGTATTGACTCAGCTGATATCAGTTTATACAGGGTTGGAGACTTAAAACAGTGTTCTAACACTAACATAAACTAATATAAATGTCAATTCAACTACTTAGTCATATTCCAGCATTGTTACTTTTAACAACAAACGCTTCTTTGTTTGCATTGTTTAAAAAACCAAGCAGAACAAAAACAAAATGACCTTGTATGAAACTTGTCTGTGAATGTAACTTAGACACACTTTATTTACTGATGATATTATTTTTACCCAGGTGGCATTGCAGGAGGCATTGAGATTTGCATCACATTTCCAACGGAGTATGTGAAGACCCAGCTACAATTAGATGAACGAGCAAATCCTCCACGGTACCGAGGCATAGGTGAGGACGACGACTGTTATTAAACGAATAGCTCACCCCAAAATTACAATTTTCTGAAAATGTACTCACCTTCAGGCTGTCCAGGATGTAGATGGGATGACTTCTTTGTCGGAACAGAATTGTAAAAAATAAATCAATCACTAGAAGTTTTAAAATTAAAACTCTTTACCAAACACCAATGAATTGTACATACACTATATGGACAAACGTATTGTCCATATAGTGTACCCATATGTACAAGTCATTGGTGTTTGGTAAAGAGTTTTAATTTTAAAACTTCTAGTGATTGATTTATTTTTTACAATTCCGGGTCTGGGTTCAGCTTGCATTAGGACTTGGCTTTCTGCAGACCAATCAAGTTCTTCCACACTGACTCAATCAATCATTTCTTTTTGAACCTTGCCTTATTCACAGAGGCATTGTCATGTTAGAATAGAAAAGGGTCCTGTCCAAACTGTTGCTTTAAAATTAGAAGCACACAATTCCCTAGAATATCATTATATGCTTAAACATTAAGATTTGTACTCATGGAAATGACTAAAGTAGTCAAACCTGTTCATTAGAAGGGGGTGACCCAATACTTTTGGCAATATAGTGTATATTATTGCTTTCTCCAGTGAAAAGTTCGTCTTGTCTGAATCAGGAGAGAAATATGCACAGATCAAGCACTGTTTACAAGTGAAAGCAATTTTAAACAAATGCATTAGTGGATTCAGATGCAAGAAAACAACAATGAATGAACAATTTAATTGGAGGAAGTGTTATTATGGATTATGGACTGATATTTTGGCCAGAAGCATGGATTTGTTCCTTACAAACAACACATTTTCTGTCATTTTTTATTTTTGGGTGAACTATTTCTTTAACTAAATGAATGAACAAAGTGTGAATGTGTAAGAAAAAAAAAAAATGCATAACTTGGATTTTTTGTGTGCAGGCGACTGTGTTAAGCTGACGGTGCAGGATCATGGGTTGAGAGGTCTATACAGAGGACTTAGTTCACTGCTTTATGGATCCATCCCGAAATCTGCAGTACGGTAAGAAACTTTGGTCTTTAAGTGTTTAAGCTTAAATAGTGTCTTTATTGCTGACACACATCATTTTGACATTATTGCAGGTTTGGGACATTTGAGGTTCTTAGTAACCCGATGAGGGACGCCACGGGTCGGCTTGACAATAAAGGAAGTTTGCTGTGTGGGCTTGGAGCGGGAATTGCAGAGGCGGTGTTGGTGGTCTGTCCAATGGAGACAGTCAAGGTAGGACTGTTACTGGTTGTTTTAGCTGTACATCAAGATAATACATCACCTTAAAGGGAAAGTTCACCACCAGTTGGTCCCCACTGACTTGCATAGTGTTTTATTTTTCCATACTATGGAAGTCATTGGGGACCAGCAACTGAAGGTGAATTATCCCTAACTAGGTCTCTGTAATGTACATTCTCACTCAAAATATGTCTTGTTTGTATTATTTTAAGGTGAAGTTCATTCATGACCAGTGCTCTCTGAGACCACGCTATCGAGGGTTCTTCCATGGTGTGCGGGAAATAATTAGAGATCAAGGTACTAAAAAGAAATCACTACAACTTACTTATTCATAGAAACAGTAGGAGATGGACCACTCATTGAAAATTTGAATGGAAGTAATAGCATCGATCAACATGTGGGCCACAAAATGAAGGAAGAAAAAAAACAAACAATAAAAAAAAAATTTTTTTTGTGAATAATAAAATTATAAAATTAATAATAAAATATAAGATAAAAAAATAAGAAATAATTGTTTTTGAAAAATAAAAAATAAAATAAAATTTCAAAAATAAAATTAAAAATAGCTAAAATATAAAAAAAAACAATAATCGTGCCTAATAATATATTTATTCTGTGTTTATAGGTGTCCGAGGGACGTATCAAGGACTGACTGCTACACTTTTGAAGCAGGGTAGCAACCAGGCTATACGCTTTTATGTTATGAACTTGTTGCGCAACTGGTACAAAGGTAAGGATGAGATAGCTGTCCTTCATTTAACAGTAATACTTTGAAATTAATTGATTTCAATATTGCTGTTCAGACAAAATGATCATCTTGACTTTTTCTTCAGGCGATGACCCCAGACGTGACATGCATCCTCTAGTTACAGCATTGTTTGGAGCAACAGCCGGGGCGGCGAGTGTTTTTGGGAACACACCACTTGATGTGGTGAAGACTCGAATGCAGGTCAACAGAGACTGATGCTTATTATTTATTAAATAATTAATTAAGATGAATATATTTATTCATTTTTAAAGAAAATGTCATTAAATACCACTTGTAGATATATTTTATAATTATTATTATTATTTTTTTTTTAGGGTTTGGAGGCTCACCGCTACAAGAGCACGTTAGATTGTGCATTCCAGATTCTGAAGAATGAAGGCCCTCAAGCGTATGTTTTTTCTTCATAATCATTATTTCCTTTTGGACATCCTGTTGTTTTCTTATGCCTTAAAGGGATAGTTCATCCAAAAATGAAAATTCTGTCATTTACTAAATCCTGAGCTGTTCCAAATCTGTATGAATTTTTAACCAAAGAGTTTCTGGTCTTCATTGACTTGCATATTAGTTGAAAAAAATAAAAATAAATACTGCGCAAATCAGTGGAAACCAGACTGTCTGGTTGCCCACATTCTTCAAAATAATTTTTCAACTTGAGAGTGAGTAAATGATGACAGTATTTTCTTGATCACATGAATTCCTATTGAAATGACTGAAATTAGCTGAACAATGGTAAACATGACTTCTCCTTTTTTCACTTTGCATCACAGGTTTTACAAAGGCACGGTCCCCCGACTGGGCAGAGTGTGTCTAGACGTGGCCATTGTCTTTGTTCTCTACGAGGAGGTTGTTAAACTACTGAACAACGTCTGGAGAACAGACTGAAGATGGACCAGGGTGCAGAACTGATCGAGACCGACTGAACTATTCAAACACAGTTGGCCACGTCAGTCAAGTCTAAAGATCCAGAATTGAACCGTGACCTCTGGCCTAGAGGATTTAAACCATCCATCTGTGTCTGTATAGTTGAAGCCAGGAGCTTGAGCCTCGAGAAGGAACATGTAGCTTACGGTGTATTTGACACACAAAAATATTGAAACATGAGCAAGCGTTTCATCAGTTTGCACTTTGGTAAAATCATGCAAGTGTCTTCTCATCACCATGCTTTTATAGAGGTTGTCATGAGACAGTCTACTTCTGTGGCATGAAATGTAATAGCACAACCAAGTACGCAGAAATATCAATGTAATGCACATGTTCTTTTGTCCTAGTTTACATGTGCAGCTCTGAAAATGTGCTTTTCTAAGAAGTCAAATGTAGCGTGATGTTGTCGTAAGTCTCAAAACTGGTAGAGGCTCAGACATTCGTGATACTCGATATAAAACTCGCATGTTGAGCGCAATCATGAAGACCAGGCCATTCAAGCTTGATGTTTTATGTTTTTTATACAATGTAAAAGGCAGCTTTTTTTTAGTTGCACAATTTGTTAATAAGCTTCTTTGTTGTTAACACAAGCATCTCCCACAAAGGTTGCTTATTCTGTACTAGCTACGCTACTTTTGTGTTCGTGTCTGCTATGCACTGCTTCTTCACAACCAATTCAACACAGATTCAATAAACCAAATAGGTTGTTTCCCGTCCCTGTGACCTTGTTGAGTAGCCAATATTGATCAATCGATCTGAACTCTTTGAATTCCATCTTAAGGCTCTTCACGTCATATATGTGCTGTGCGATAACAACAAACTGCTTTTGATGCTCTACAGTTGTTCATTCAAGATAAGAAAGCCACACAACACGGGTCCCATAAAAATCCTTTTACTGCTTGTTAAATGAGAAAACGTCTCTGCTGACGTAGTGCGGTCCACTGTGACAACGCTGGTTATCTCTCGGCGCTGGAACAGACCCAGTTAATGCCGCCTGTATCGCAGCATTAGGGATTAAGTTAATTACAAAGAATGTGTGCAAGGAAGATTACACAGATTAGACTGGGTTAGTTCGCCTGCACTTCCACAGGGCAATTACTCATTTGAGTGGGGCAAAAAAGGCAGCGTTTTATCTTGCCGCTATCTGGCCCAACAACATCAGAGAGCATTATATATCAGCTATTGTGATGCTGTCGAAGCGGTTTCATTGGACAAATAGGCTAAGGCTTAATGCTCCAACACTGCTGTCCACCATGCTGTGGGGTGGTGCTTCGAGACGCCTGATTGGCTGTTGTATGTAGAGTCAGGGGCCGCTGGTTTCTCCGGGTTACTTCCTCCATCTAAAGGGGAACAGAAGATAAGACATGCCAGGTGTTCCTAGCAGGTGGCGTGGCACACCGCATTGTGCATGTGTTGAAATAAATAATCTGAACAGGATGTAGGGTCACTTACATTCTTAAACACTTGTCTTTTCCACCGCTGGCCACTCTCTGTCCGTCGGGACTCCAGTCAACTGCAAAAACCTGAGCAATGAAAGAAAACTAGATTATTGGTGTTTGTCCAGGCAAAAACCACTGCTGTGCTGTTGCTAATATATTTGGAATGTTTTTTTAATATTTTGTTGCAAGGCGGTTGCTTAGTGGCCCGTCAAAAAACATCTGTAAATGTGGCAAGTTACTGGTTAACTATTTTATAAAGATATGGTTATCAAATATATATACACACACACACACACACACACACACACACACATATATGTAAAATTCCCTTGTATGTTGAGGTTTTAAATATCCATGATAATCCTAATATTTAATTAAAAAAAAAATCATTTTAAAATGTATGTAGGTCAGTGTTGTTATTGTTCACTAAAACGACTATAAATGGTTCAAAAAAACATATAAAAATAAAAAAACTGAAATTTTAGAATAATTTTAGAAGCGTTACCACGGCAACTAACCAAAATAGAAAAATATAATATTTTATTATTCATTTATTTAGATAAAATAGAAATAAATAAAAGCTATACAGAAACAAAACAATAAAAACTATAAAATGTCAAAAACCCATAACAAAAACATTTAAACTTAAAAAAACTGAAATCCAAATTAAAGCCAATATAAAAGTATTCATTTTAAATGGAACAATTACATAAAAAATAAAAATAGAAATGTTGCCTAGGCAACTAAATTAAATATAAAGTTGAAGTACTAAAATTCCTAAAACAAACAAATAAATTAAAGCTATACAAAAATATAAAAATTAAATTTAAATGAAGCTGTTATGAAATAAAATCTTAATTTTAGATGAAAGTTTTTTTTTTTTTTTTAAAGTAGAAATGTGACATATGACAAAAGCACATAAAATTACTACATCTTAAAAAATGTAAAATATTATAATAATAATATAAAAATACTACTAAAATAACTGATGTAGTCATTCTAAAGCTCTAGCACTCGTGTACGACTCCAACCTCTGAACTAAATCCATTCAGTGTCTCACCTCATCAGCGTGGCCAGGCAGATCTGCGTTCAGTTTGCCCTTCTTGATGTCCCACACCTTCAGAGTGCTGTCACTACTGCCACTAACCAACAGACGGCTGTCTGCCGACCACGCCACCTGGTACACTGGCCCCACATGACCACGAAGTGAGGTCAGGTACCTGGAAAAACAACAACAAAAAAACACTTTCACAAACTCAGAGAAAACATATTGATGTGTTTGAAGTTATATTTCAAGAAACTCTGGGTTGTTGCCATGCGCAGACAAGCTAAACATTCCAGCGCTGGTGTGATTTGAGTGCCCTCTAGTGTACCTTGCTGGAAGTACACTATGGGTCTATGTCACTATGAATCCATTTAATACTAATAATAAATACTAATGTAGAATCTGGGTATTCATTGCATATAGAATATTTGCATACTATGCACACACTTTACATACTATATGCTAATATTAATACAGAAATATAGTACCGCACATATATTATAGAAATATGGTAGTATGCTATTCTGAACATAACCAAATCAGTCAAGGATCCGTGACCATCCTGCTTACTTTCCAGTCTTTCCATCCCAGATCTTTATAGACTTATCAAAGGAAGCGCTGGCGATCAGCCGTGTGTCCGGCGAGAACAGCACCTCATTGACCAGCGCTTGGTGACCTGTCAAACGGGCCACTGGCTTCTTCTCCTCTGCTGGGTTCCATAAGAACATTGTGAAATCATCTGATCCTGACACCAGCCTCTCATGACCTTCACCCTTAAGAAGACCAAATGTTCAGGTTTATACATGAATTCGTTCTCTTACAGCTCAATACTGTATGTATATAGACTGGTCTCACTCACTCTGATACTGTTGTAGCGCTTCAAAGCCTTTTCTTTGATTTCTTCCACTGTGGAAAGCAGAAATGTTTATATTTATAAAATGATCCATATTACATCTACTGTAGTTCCCAAGTTTGGGGTCAGTAAGGTATATGTATATATATGTATGTGACACTGGACCACAAAACCAGCCATAAGGGTCAATTTTTCGAAATAAATAATAAATAAATAAGCTTTGCATTGATATATGGTTTGCTAGGATTGGACAATATTTACAACTATTTAAAAATCTGGAATTTGAGGGTGCAAAAAAAAATCAAAATACTGAGAAAAATCGCCTTTAAAGATGTCCAAATGAAGTTCTTAGCAATGCATATTACTAATCGAAAGTTACGTTTTTATATATTTACAGTAGGAAATTTACAAAATATCTTCATGGAACATGATCTTTACTTAATGTCCTAATGATTTTTGGCATAAAAGAAAAATGTATAATTTTGACCCATACCATGTATTTTTGGCTATTGCTACAAATATACCCCAGCGACTTAAGACTGGTTTTGTGGTCCTGGGTCACATATATATATATATATTAGTGGTGGGCCGTTATCGGCGTTAACGTGCTGCGTTAACGTGAGACTCTTATCGGGCGATAAAAAAAATATCGTCGTTAATCTATTCTCAAAGTTGGGTTGGGAGCTGGGTCTATACTACGCAAGCTATGATGACTTTCATCTTGATATTTTAGCGCGGATGTATACCTAGCCGAATTGCACTGTAGGGGGCGAGAACGAGTCTTCGACCCTGTGTGTATGCGTGCTAACATGGATGCAGCTATGAAGCCGCCGGGTTTGCTTCAGGGAAAGTTTATTTTTAAGAAGCTTCCCAATGGAAATCGGCAAGTCATTTCTGTCTCTACGTTGGTCGCTATCTCTGTATCGCGCGCACAGAGTTCCGCCCCGGTTCGCACACACACACACACACACACACACAAACGTAAGCGCACACATGAGTGAGCACACTACCACTCCTATTTGTAAATATTAAGCCGCAAAACGTCTATTTAAATATGACTTGTGTTAATGTATGGCGCAGACGCGCGGGTTTGTTCACTACTCATACAGAAGCCCGCGTGACGCTTGCGGCGATATTAACGTCTGTCGTCTCACTAAATGAGGACATAAATACACGAACAACATCTCCAGAACTGCTCTGAGAGTCACTTCATGAGCATTCGAGCGTTTCATTTGAGAAAAACTATCCTCATATCATATACAGAAATGTAAAGGTATTCACGGCAACCCGTCAAAATAAAAGTTCGGTTTCACTTGAAGACATTGGGCAGAACGTAATAGGCTACTACTACTAAAACTATTAAAACCTTATCTTTAAGGAATAATCATACAATGTCTTCAATGTTATTATCAATATTAAATTATTGATGACTGCTAGTTGTTTACTACTAGTTCTTATTCTGATCTACTTGGCAGAATTCAAATGAGCCATTTTAATCTAGATTAATTCCAAGATTACAGTGAGATTAATCTAGATTAAAAAAAATTAATCTATGCCCACCACTAATATATATATATATATATATATATATATATATATATATTTTTTTTTTTAAAGAAATTAATATTTATTCAGCAAGGATGATTAAAAGAGAGAGTAAATACAATTATAATGTTACAAAAGATTTCTATTTCAAATAAATGCTGTTCTTTTGAGCTTTCTATTAATCAAAGAATCCTGAAAAAAATATTTCGGTTTTCTACAAAACTATTTAGCAGAACAAATAATTGTGAATTTTTGAACATTTTGTTCACAATTTTTAGTTCACATCTTACAATTCTTACTTTTTTTGCTTCCTGAAATTTCATTTACGTTTTTTTAGCTTTTTGTCCAGTGGCGGAAACAAGCTTCCATAGTTTTCAACATTAATAATAATACGAAAAGTTTCTTGACAAATCAGCATATTAGAATGATTTCTGAAGGATTATTCTTGTAAGATATAAACTCAAAATTGCATAAAAGACAGAAGTGTGAGGTAAAAAGTCATAATTATTTTTTTATTCTGTGGTGGAAACAAAGAAGAGAAAATTTTGAAGACAAGAAGACCATTCTGACTTGATATCTCACAAATCTGACACTGAAGACTGGAGTAATGATGCTGAAAATTCAGTTTTGCATCACAGGAATAAGTTACATTATAAAATATATTGAAATAAAAAAAGTCATTCAATATTGTAATTATATTTCACAATATTACTGTTTTTACGGTATTTTTGGTCAAATAAATGCAGCCTTGGCAACCCCAAACCTTTGAACAGTAGTGTAGTGTATAATAATGAAACATACATGATCCAGTGAGATCCTGAGGGTTTATGGTTGCAGTAGCAGGCTCAAACGCTCCTGTCCGCAGAACGTAGTCGGTGCTGAGGGCCAGCGTGTTGACCCAGTGAGCGTGACCTTGCAGTGTACGACACTGAACCCCCTACAGCACAGACCACAACAGATATTCACAACATTATTCAGTCAAACACCCTAGTAAAAGATAGTTTGAATTTATATTTAATCCATCAATAGTGGACACATCTTACGTCTTTGGCTCTCCAGACTTTAATGGTTCTGTCCTGAGATGAGGTGTACAGGAGACCATCACCTCCCCATTTTACACACGTCACAGACTGTGTGTGTCCGGTCAGGATCTTATCACAGCGGCCCAAAACCGTATCCCAGATCCGAATCGAACAGTCTTTACTGGTGCTAGCCAAATATCGACACTCTGGGTTCCTGTGATGGAGTGAAAGTTGCTGATTAATTGTCATGTTCTTTTATTATGCTCAGAGTTATAATTGAATTAAATGTAACACTTTTTAACAAGGTTCCATTAGTTAACAAACTAACAATGAAAAATCATTCTAAAAGCATTTATTAATCAGTTGACATTATTTAACAGACCTGAGCTAATATGAATGAACAATTAACTGTTTATTAACTAACATTACAAAAGATTAATAAATACTGTTATAAATGAATTCGTTAACGCATTAACTAACAATAACTAAATGGACATTGTTGACTTTGTGTTACCTAACTGAACAATTATTGAATTATAAACATTATAATATGATTAATTATTATAAAATGATAATAAAACTAAATACAAAAACAAAAGAATAAGCTATCAAAATATTTTTTGATCATGAATTCATTGTAGAGCTAAAATGAACACATGCAAATTAACAGATATAAAAAATAATTTGATTACAATTGTTTTTTAAAACTCACAGGTGAAGAGGTTCCCAGCACAGCCAGGTGATCCACTTCGTATGTCCTGTCAAGGGCTTTCCAATCTGACTTCCTGTGATCGGATCCCACAAAAAGATCTGCAAAGATCACAGGAGATATAAAACAATATGTTACACCAAAAGAACGTCTTGTACACTGGAATATCAGTGACTTAATAAACGTGATATGCTCACCTGACTGTTTTTGCACCCTGATGCTAGTTTCTTGCCATCTGGAGACCAAGCAATGGACAAAACCCAATGTGTGTGTCCTTATAAAACATGATGGACAAAATGTCAAATGCATGGTTTAACTTACAGATGCCCTGTATTTTATATCATTGAGCAAAAAACTGACCCCTAGCAGTGTGGTGTGGCGTTTCTGTGCTCAGATCCCAAAACCTCACTGTCGTGTCCCCAGATCCACTGGCAAGATATCTGAGTAACATCCCCAAAAGCTTTATTTGAATGCATGCAGCCTGATTTGTGATATATTTATCTGTGTTCGTATAAATTAACATGTAATGTCACTGTTTAATCCACTTACTTTCCTGTAGGGCTAAAAGCCACAGAGATGACGGCCTCTGTGTGGCCCTCCAAAGAGCTGGTGCACCGAGCCACGGCCCGCACACGAAACACGGCCTGCGGCTGGTACACAACCGGCAGCACCTGCTCAGTCTCCAGGCCCAACGTCTGCACACAGGAGCCCAGGGACGACACCACCTCTGCATCCTTCACGAAGAACAGGAACGGCACAGGCTCCTCCTGCAAACAGACAAAAAGATCATGGTTATGAAACAATACAATCTGCAGTAAATCATAACCTGCATCATTCATAACCAGCCTCTAGTCATTCAAAGTAATGTAATTCATTTTTTTTAGACTATAGGTTGAAATGTGGTAGATGTGGAAATGGGAAATTTTATATTTTATGTGCTTGTCATCATTTCTTTTGTGCTTTTCACCGTTTTAAACATTTTTAAGAAACTATATTTCAAGTAACCAATATATTATGTAATAAAATAATATATTCTGTAATAAAACCTAATTAAAAGTACATTATTACATGATTATTATTATTTATTTTTACAAAGTATTATATTAACTACACAAAATTAGGAAAAAGTAAGTTTTTAGATACACACTGCTGTCACATCATGTCAACTACCCAAATATATATATATATATATATATATATATATATATATATATATATATATATATATATATATATATATATATATATGCGTGTGTGGTGTGTGAACAACACATGAGGATAAAGTGATTTTGTACTTTACAGATTGCAATAAACTAAGTATACATTACCATTTGCGGTCAGTGAGATGTTTTGAGAATGTATTACTTTTATTTAGAACAGGTGCATTATGTACATCAAAATTGACAGTAAAGACATTTACAATGTTGCCAAAGATTTCGATTTCAGATAAATGCAATCTGAAAGTCCTGAAAAAATGTATCACAACTGTTTCCATCATTGATAATAACATCCGTTTTTCCATCAAGAATTATATTGAAATAGAAAACAGTCATTTTAAATTGTAATATTATTTCACAATGTTGCTGTTTTACTGTATTCATGATCAAATAAATACAGCCTTGGTGAGCAAAACAATACAAAATCTTACCCACTCCAAACTTTTGAACGGTAGATATATACATTACGTATCTCCAATACAGTGTTTCAGATCTACCATAAAAGTATTGTTCTAAAAGAATAGATCATGGGCTCTAACAGCTGGATGAAGTACATACTCCAGTCCATCAATCCTACCTTCTGTAAGAGTGCGTTACAGACCAGCTGCAGTTTATCCGGACTGATGTCCAGCGGCACATCGAAGGGGGATCCCAGCACCTCACCGCTCTCATCCTGGAGCTGGATCAACACACGCTCCTCGTCCACGCTCATCTTTCTCTTCAAACGACAACCACATTGAAGTATACACACACTACCAGCACGTGAGCCACGAGAGCGCAGAACAAGCTATTTTTAATCAAATTTCTGTCAGTAAGATATTATAAATTAAACAAACAAACAAGAATTCCATATCTATACAGAATACGAGAATGTCCACAAAGTAAAAACAGAAATACCTGTCGTTATTGATCACAGCACACTCCACGCGAGCAACGTGATGTATTTTGGACGCACGCAAACTGCGTGTGCGTGACATCATAACCGCGCGCCTAGTGTGACTCAAGTCGGAAAAGAAGCAGAAGCTCAGCCGACACAAGAATGGGTGGCAAAAATAAACAGAGAACGAAAGGAAATGTTCGCGTAAGACAAATAAGAGTTATTCGATTATTAACGTTTTCTATCTACAAGCCAAAACGGTAAAATATTAGCAAAAGTCAGTGTAGCTGACTCTACAGCTGGTCAGTGTAGGTAAACTATGACAGCTCACATGGATCGCTCACTACAACAAATTGGTGGTATTATGTACTTACTGTCACTTACTGTATAAAAGTAAAGTGTTTATGAAACATTTGATATGACAAGCATTTTTTTTTATTGTGTCTGTTATGTAAACCTGTGTTCTTGACGTCACGTGTTTGTAGTGTAATCAGACAGAAAGTGTATTAGTTGAGCAACCTTATATGATAGTGGTGTAACCTAACTATATCATAGGAATATAATCATCTAGATATGAAATGGTGATGAATGTGTAATGAGATCCTTGTGTTTTTTTGTCTTTCAGCCATCCAGCAGTGGCAGAGCTGCTGATCTGTTGGCCAGGGAAAGTGGTGTTGTACCGGGGTTTGTGGGATTCGGTGTTTCCACCTCCAGTGATCCAGGATATGTACCTGCAGTACAGGGGGCAGAGGAGATAGACAATCTAGTGGATGCAGACTTCCGCATGGTTCTACGGAAGCTGTCCAAGAGAGATGCAGTCACAAAATTGAAGGTATAATTTGTTGTGATTTGATTGGAGTTCAGTGTTGCCTAGTGGGAAAATGTTTGAAAAGGGATGAGTAAAATTTTTAACAAGTGGCTCACTAAGAATTATCACAGTCATTCTTCATCTCCACACTTATTTTCTTAAGGTTTGTAACAGTTGCAGAGGTATATGGTGTTCCTGGATGCTTGTCTTTTCTGCTTGCTTTTGTCTAAAAAAAGTTTAAGTAAAAAATAAATGAATAAATGAAACAAATAAATACACACACACATATATATATATATATATATATATATATATATATATATATATATATATATATATATATATATATATATATATATATATATAGTGCCCTCCAAAAGTATTGGAACAGTGAGGCGAATTCCTTTATTTTTGCTGTAGACTGAAAACATTTGGGTTTGACATCAAAATATTAATATGAGACGAGAGATAAGAATTTCAGCTTTTATTTACAGGTATTCATATCTGGATCTGAAACACAACTTGGAAGATATCACCTTTTGTTTAAACCCACCCATTTTTCATGTGAGCAAACGTATCGGAACAGATTGACTTAAACTAGATTAAAGTGAATAAGACTTAATATTTAGTTGCAAATCCTTTGCTTTCAATAATTGCATCAAGTCTGTGACCCATTGACATCACCAAACTTTTGCATTCTTCTTTTGTGATGCTTTTCCAGGCTTTCACTGCAGCCTCTTTCAGTTTTGGGGGGTTTACTCCCTTCAGTCTCTTCTTTAGCAGGTAAAATGCATACTCTACAGGGTTTAAGTGTGGAGATTGACTTGGCCAGTCTAAAACCTTCCACTTCTTGCCCTGATGAACTCCTTTGTTGTTTTGGCGCTATGTTTTGGGTCATGATCTTGCTGCATGATGAAGGATCTCCCAATCAGTTTAGTTGCATCTTTCTGTAAACTGTCAGACAAAATATTTCTGAAGACATAAAATTAACTTCTGAAGAGTTAATTTTGCTGCTGCTGTCATGTGTTACATCATTAATGAAGATTATTGAGCCTGTCCCAGAAGAAGCGATGAAAGCCCAAGCCATTACATTACCTGTGTAATGTGTACTATAATGTACACCTGTGTACACTGTGTTTCAGATGAGCTTTTATGTTTGGGATCATGAGCAGATACTTTCTTTCTCCAAACTTGAGCCTTTCCATCACTTTAGTCCATAAAATCAGTCCATAAAACCTTGTCCCAGAATTTTTGAGGCTCGTCTCCTATTCTTCTCGCTAATGAGTGGTTTGCATCTTCTGGTGTAGCCTCTGTACTTTTGTTCATGAAGTCTTCTGCAAACAAGTAGATTGTGATACTTTCACTCCTGCCCACTGGAGGTTGTTGCTGATGTCACTAACAGTTGTTTTAGGGTCTTTCTTTACAGCTGTCACAATGTTTCTGTCGTCAACTGCTGATGTTTTCCTTGATCTACCCGTTTGAGGTGTGTTACTTAGTACACCAGTGGTTTCTTTCTACCTCAGGAGATTCCAAATGGTTGTACTTGCTATTACCAGTGTGCAATGGTTTGATTGATTTTTCATCTTCTCTCAGCTTCACAATTGCTCGTTTTTCACCCATAAACACCTCTCTGGTTTTCATGTTGGTTACACGTCTAACTAACTATAAATGCAGTCTGCATGGATCTGAAACTGAGCGCAGACATTCAGTGCTATTTATTGTTTGAATAATCAATTAATAGGACACACCAGGGCAACAAAACACACCTGTCAGTCACATGTTCCAATACTTTTGGTAACATGAAAAATGGGTGGGTTCAAACAAAAGGTGATATCTTGTAAGTTGTGTATCAGATCCAGATGAAAATACCTGTAAATAAAAGCTGAAATGTTAATCTCTCATCTCATATTCATATTTTGATGTCAAACCCAAATGTTTTCAGTCTACAGCAAAAATAAAGGAATTGGCCTCACTGTTCCAATACTTTTGGAGGGCACTGTATATATATATACAGTACAGTGGTGTGAAAAAGTGTTTGCCCCTTCCTGATTTTTTTTATTTTTTGCATATTTGTCACACTTAAAAGATTCAGATCATCAAACAAATTTTAATATTACACAAAGATAATGCAAGTAAATACAAAATGCAGGTTTTAAATGATGATTTAATTTATTAAGGGAAAAAAGCTGTCTTAACCTACCTGGCCCTACGTGAAAAATTAATTGCCCCCTCCTATTAAATCATGAAAGAACTGTGATTAACCACATTATTTTACAAAGCTGAGTTAAATTTCACTAGCCAAACCCAGGCCTGATTACTGCGAGACCTGTTGAATCAAGAAATCACTTAAATAGAACCTGTCTGACAAAGTGAAGCATGTTTAAAGAGCAACACATCATTCCGCGATCTTAAGAAATTCATAAACAGATGAGAAACAAAATAGTTTACATGTATCAGTCTGGAAAGGGTTATAAAGCCATTTCTAAGGCTTTGGGACTCCAGCAAACAATGGTCAGAGCCATTATCCACAAATGGAGAAAACTTGGAACAGTGGTGAACCTTCCCAGGAGTGGCCGGCCTACCAAAATTACTCAAAGAGCACAAAGACGACTCATCCAGGAGGTAATAAAAGAACACCCTGGACCACAAAACCAGTCTTAAGTGTCAATTTTCTGAAATTGTGATTTATACATCATATGAAAGATGCATAAATAAGCTTTCCATTGATGTATGGTTTGTTAGGATTGGACAATATTTGGCCGAGAAACAACTATTTGAAAATCTGGAATTTGAGGGTGCAAAAAAATCAAAATATTGAGAAAATCGCCTTTAAAGTTGTCCAAATTAACTTATTAGCAATGCATATTACTAATCAAAAATGAAGTTTTTATACATTTACGGTAAGAAATTTGCAAAATATCTTCATGGAACATGATCTTTGCTTAATATCCTAATGATTTTTGGCATAAAAGAAAAATTGATCATTTTGACCCATACAATGTATTTTTGGCTATTGCTACAAATATACCTCAGTAACGTAAGACTGGTTTTGTGGTCCAGGGTCACATATATTAGATATAGATATAGATGTATACATGTGTATATATACAGTAATGGCCAAAAATATCGGCACCCTTGGTAAATATGATTAAAGAAGGCTGTGAAAATCAGTCTGCATTGTTAATACTTTTGATCTTTTATTAAAAAAAATTCACAAAAATCTAACCTTTCATTGGATAATAAGAATTTAAAATGGGGGGAAATATCATTATGAAATAAATGTTTTTCTCAAATACATGTTGGACACAATTATTGGCACCCCTTAGAAATTCTTAGTCTCAGGGTCAGAAAACCTTAAAAAAATTGTCAAACAGCACCTACATCACCACATGTTGTTTGGGAGGGTTTCAAGAAAAATTCTCCTAGCTCATCCAAAAACAAACTCCAGCATATTCAGTTATCAGACACGACTGGAACTTCAAATGGGACTGGCTTCTATGGTCAGATGAAACTAAAAAATGAGCTTTTTAGCAGCAAACACTCAAGATGAGTTTGGTGAACACAGGGATAAAAAGTACCCCATGTGTACAATGAAATATACTGCTGTATTTTTGATGTTGTGGGCCTATATTTCTGCTGGAGGTCCTGGACATCTTGTTTAGACACATGGCATCATGGATTTTATCAAATACCAACAGATAAAAAATCAATAAGTGACTGACTCTGTTAGAAATCTTATAATGGGCCATGTTTGGATCTTCCAACCGTACAATAATCCAAACACAAACCTCAAAAACAACACAAAAATGGGCCACTGAGCACAAAACCAAGCTTCTGCTATGGCCATTCCAGTCCTCTGACCTGAACCCTGTAGAAAATGATTGGGGTGAACTGAAGAGGAGAAGCACCGTCATGGAGCTGGGAATCTAAAGGGTCTGAAGTTACCAAAAAGGCGATTAAAGCTGCCATAAAACTGTGCATGCATGTGATATGTTATATATGAGTTACATTAAGAACATGTCTCTGAAATTATTTTCAAAACTGTCCTGGAGCATCCTAGCACTGTCTCCCTCATCTAACACACTCGATTCAACTTGTCAGCTCATTAGTAGAGACTGAAACGGGTCAGAAAAGGTAGAGTTGAGAGAAAACATGATGCGTGTCAGATCGGCGTCATGTTCGGTAGCGGCAGCTCTTAAAGAAATATCAGCCAAAAACAACCTAATAACCAGCTGCTGTGATGTCTGTTCATCAAGAACAAAATAAAAAAGAGGAAATCAATAACTTTTATAGTTTTAAGGATTCATCGGCATTTAGTTTAGAGTTTAGTGTTTGATAACTTTATTCAATTTCTGTATATTTTCTGGCACAGGTAGATAAACATGACATTTATTATAATGGGTTTGTGTGAAGATTGTTTTAAGTTCACTTGAATTAGATGTTATTTTTTAAGTCTAATAAATGTTAAAATCGATATCTCTTAATTATAATGTAAAGTTGAATCAGTGGCTATAGTCAATGGTTAAATATTAGGGGGGAAACATTTTTATAAGGAAATCAGTATTAATTGGTACCAGTGATACTGGCCTTCAGTCGTAAAAATAAAGATGCCATTAAACAAATATTGAAAATACACTGTCTTTATGTTGTTTGTACATTAATTTGAAGATTGAATGTGAAATTATTGCAATATAAAAGTAGATTTAAAAACTTTAATGTTAGGTGGGATTAATCGCGATTAATTTCAGAAAAATGTGCGATTTAATTAGTTAATTTTTTTAATCGATTGACAGCACTAATATATGCAGGTGCATCTCAATAAATTAGAATGTCGTGGAAAAGTTCATTTATTTCAGTAATTTATGGTATGGTGGTATGGAAGCCCAGGTTTCTTTGACCGTGGCCTTCAGCTCATCTGCATTGTTGGGTCTGGTGTCTCTCATCTTCCTCTTGACAATACCCCATAGATTCTCTATGGGGTTCAGGTCTGGTGAGTTTGCTGGCCAGTCAAGCACACCAACACCATGGTCATTGAACCAGCTTTTGGTACATTTGGCAGTGTGGGCAGGTGCCAAGTCCTGCTGGAAAATGAAATCAGCATCTCCATAAAGCTTGTCAGCAGAAGGAAGCATGAAGTGCTCTAAAATTTCCTGGTAGATGGCTGCATTGACTGTGGACTTCAGAAAACACAGTGGACCAACACCAGCAGATGACATGGCAGCCCAAATCATCACTGACTGTGGAAACGTCACATTGGACTTCAAGCAACATGGATTCTGTGCCTCTCCACTCTTCCTCCAGACTCTGGGACCTTGAATTCCAAATGAAATGCAAAATTTACTTTCATCTGAAAAGAGGACTTTGGACCACTGAGCAACAGTCCAGTTCTTTTTCTCCACAGCCCAGGTAAGATGCTTTTGACGTTGTCTCTGCTTCAGAAGTGGCTTGGTAGCCCTTTTCCTGAAGACGTCTGAGCGTGGTGACTCTTGATGCACTGACTCCAGCTTCAGTTCACTCCTTGTGAAGCTCTCACAAGTGTTTGAATCAGCTTTGCTTGACAGTATTCTCAAGCTTGCAGTCATCCCTGTTGCTTGTGCACCTTTTCCTACCCAAATTCTTCCTTTCAGTCAACTTTGCATTTAATATGCTTTGATACAGCACTCTGTAAACAACCACACCTTTCAGTAATGACCCTCTGCGACTTACCCTCTTTGTGGAGGGCGTCAATGTTCGTCTTCTGGATCATTGCCAAGTCAGCAGTCTTCTCCATTATTGTGGTTTCAAAGAACAAGAGATACCCGGAATTTATACTAGTGATGCACGATCATGATTTTTCATGGCCGATTCCGATACCGATTTTTTACAAGCAAACCGCCCGATTCCGATACCGATTTCCGATTTTTTTTAATCAAAGCAACAAACAAGATAGAATGAAAGTATACATAAACAAGATGTTTATTTGGTAGGCTATTTAACAGGCCAAACTGGGTTTTGGCTATTGAAAATAACTGTAACCATCTGAAATTAACAGCAGTAACTGCACAGTAAGTAGGTTACATTCAATACAAACACAGGTACTGACAAAAGCATTTAGCTTTTGTTTTTAAATTGGGTTGAATCTATAAACTGGCCTTAAATGAATACATTAACTGTAACCATGTAATTTTAAAAGGTAACAACTGCATAGTTCCACAATCCAAACGGCACAATCAAAACACATTCAACACTTCAAACAAAGATGTTACTTAATCAGCATTCAGCATTTGTTTTCATTTTTTAAATTTGGTATAAAGAAAAAAAGGTATTTACCAGTGAAACTAAATAAAAACAAAGTTGGCTATATGAATATATTATTCCAAAATGTTAAATCAGTAATGTTTAGTGCAATGAGTAAAACAAAGATGCTACAGCAGGTGCTTTTTAAATCAAATTAAGTCAATGTAATTTTAAGGTAAAATAAAAAATAGGCCTAATCATCCTATATCTTACAGAACCGATGTTTACTTCTGGCTTTTCAAAAGTGTATAAGAGTTCTTCTTTACAAAAACAAGCATTTCAGCTTTGTCACAAGTTAGTCTGTTTCGTTTCTCATCCAACACGTGAGAAGCTGAGCTGAACAAATGTTCACTGTCTATGCTTGTGCAGGGCGCGGACAGGTACGCTCGCGCAACTTCAGCCAGCGCAGGAAAGCGGCTCTTATTTATCCGCGATTAACTTGTCCTTTGCAGACATTGCAGATTGCAATCATCACGTCCTGCGCACAGATTTCGAAATACTTCCACACAAATTACATGTTCGCGAATGATTAGGCCTACAAATGTAGTCTGTGCACGCGGGCACACTTCCGGAAAAATCAACCGGAAAAAAGACAAAAAACCGGCCGGTTGCCGATCGCACATTATAAGCAAAAACCGGCCGGTTCCGATTTATGGCCGGTCAACCGGTGCATCCCTAATTTATACTGTAGGGATGGTCATTTATTGAAACTCAAATGTAAATATTCTAATATTTTGAGATACTGATTTTTGACTTTCATGAGCTGTAAGCTCTAATCATCAAAATTAAAACAAAATAAACTTTTGAAATGTTTTACTTTACATGCAATGAATCTAAAATATATGAAAGTTTCACTTTTTGAAATAACTTAGAAGAAAAAATGAACTTTTTCACGACATTCTAATTTATTGAGATGCACCTGTGTGTGTATGTGTGTGTATATAATATAAATATATATATATATATAATTACAAAACATAAATTTATATAAAACATTTCATTTAACTGACTCATAAATGCTAGTTAATGTGTATTTCAGGCAGTACAAGAATTTGGAGCAATGTGTCAAGAGCGACAGCCTGATGTTGTAAAAGGTGTCCTCCCATACTGGCCTCGGATATACTGCCGAATATCAATGGTAAGGGAAGAATGACAACCCTATCATTATTTGTATATTATTTATTGATATATTTCTAATTTTATCTTGTATATAATTTACATTTTTGTGTTTGTGTAAATGTACATTTTTCAGTTTAACATTTTATTCAAATTGTAATATTGATTATATAATTTTTAATGAAAGGTTTTGTGTTAAATAAAAAACAATTTTAAATAAGTTTGCTCTAGTGGTCTAGTGGATACAGTATGTGGACCTAAATTTATATAGAGGCAGCAAAAAAATTTACATTTTTAATTTAGTGGAATTTGAATGTTTAATTTAGTTGTGTATTAGTGTAAATAAAAGGTTGGTTTAATATATAATATTTTTTTCATCAGGACCACGATCGCCGTGTGCGAGAGGCCACACAGCAGGCCTTTGAGCAGCTGGTTTTAAAAGTGAAGAGGAATCTGGCGCCCTACCTGAAGAGCATCATGGGTCACTGGCTCATCTCTCAGTGTGACACATACTCTCCTGCTGCCTCGGCTGCCAGCGCTGCTTTCCAGGCTGCATTTCCCCTGAATAAACAACCAGAAGCCATCAGCTTCTGTAAAGATGAAGTCCTGAATGTAAGAAAAAGATTATCTTAAGCTCATAGTGAGAAAAAAATGACATACTGCAGCATGTTTGATGCAGCTTCACGTTGCTCAGCTAAAGTAAAAAAAAAATTATTTGATTCTCAGGTTCTCCAAGACAATTTGCTGAAAGAAACAGCTGACACTCTCAGTGACCCTCAGTAAGTGTATGATATGCACAAAAATAACCTAATGGTGACATTGGTTTTGCTTTATTTGGTCATATTGTTATATTTTATGATATATGCAGTATGTGCCTGATTATTAATAATATTAGTAGTTTATGTGTAGAATATATTTTTAATTAATTTATTTTGTTTTATTTTTGTTCAGGAGTGTGCCAGAGGAGGAACGAGAGGCTAAGTACATCCGTCTGTTGACCAGCACTTTGCTGGCTCTGAAGCGACTGCTGAGCATTTTACCCGAGCAGGACAGAGAGCTGCTAAAAGAGCGACTGACCCAACTCATCACACAGGGAAAATTCTGGAAGTACAGCAAACACAAGACCCCACAGGTGAGCCTAACCAGTATCCTAATAAGATTTGACCATGACAAGCAACTTTTCTAGTTTGAATTTAAGGGTGTATTCAGAAGTCTGCTAGTTCACTTGCTTTGGTCCATACCAAATACGATGTTGATTTTTTTTGTTTGGTGCGGTTCGCTTTCACACTGCCCTTTTTGCAAGTGAACCAGAAATTGTAAACAAAACCACACGTGTGCCAAGATCATCTATTCACTGGACAGAAATTCTCAAGCAGGGAAAAACAGGAAGCGCAAAAACAGGCTAATCATGGAGATCTTTCGTAGTGCAGTTTTTATTATTTTACTGATTTGGTGTTATCAGATACTAACGCAATATGAAGAAACTTATGAGCATCATATGAGACAATGTCATTTAACCTAGATAAATGTGCGTTGTTAGGCGCATATCCAATTGTTTGTGCAGAGAGTGGAAGCTGAAGCGCACTTCAGGACATCAGTGGAAACAAATTAAATACAACGTCATTTTTGCTCATAAAGGAAAGAATAATACAGTGTTCGGAACTGTAAAGGGTCTATTTTTATTTGTGTGCACTCACAATATCGACAAAACGTAGTACTTTTGTAAAATAAAGAAAACAAATAGGATGCGAGTTCTCCCGTCTCGGTCTTGAAGGAGCACTTCACAAAAATGCAACGAAACTTAGCAAATATTTTCCTTACAGACATGATGAATATGTCTATAGAAAGCATTAAATGACTACAAAATGAAATAATTCAAATCCAATATAAAAACTCTTTCATTATGTAATCCGTAAAAATGCATTTCTTTCTAAAGGCGCGTCTAATGATGAGATGGTGAGTCAGGATCACCAATTTCATCTTTGCGACAGTGAGTCAGAAAACACTAGTTTATTAATAAATAATTCAAATATCTCCTTACCATTTTCCCTCAACATATACATGGTAACATTTGTGGCAAGCTTTAACCTATTTAGTGCGGTCAGGTCACGTTGCTGTGCGCCATGGTCACGAAAACTCATCATTTGTATGCATTTTTAAGCATTGTGGTTTAAAAACAAGTGATTGAAACGCAAAAAACAGCACTACATGTTCAAGCTGTCTGTTTCTGAGCGTGATTTCTGCAATTGTGTCGGATGGAGGGTGGGTCATATTCTCACTTTAAACGAAACCGTGCCAGAGTTCGTTTGGAAGCGGAACGAGACCACCTCTTCAGCTGGGTTTCGGTACGGTTGTTTGGTCCGCACCAGAGTGCAATTGCTGTATTCACACCTGCCCAAAAGATCTGCACCAAGAGGGGAAACGAACTTGAGTTCGATTCAGTCGAACCAAACAAGACAGGTGTGAATACACCCTAAGATACTTTACACCCACATTAAAATCTCATAAGCTCAAAATCCTCTTCAAACTAGCTGTACTGTATATTAAACATTAAATGTGCTCTGAATTGTTATTAAAATGGAAATATTAAAATGGAGATGTTAGTCTATTTTGCTTTTATTGAGAACAGAAAGATGACTAGGGTTTGGTGTAAGATGTCACTGTAATCTGCAGTGTTATTAAAAATTGGTAGATGTAAAGATTTCAG
Source organism: Onychostoma macrolepis (assembly GCF_012432095.1). NCBI lineage: Eukaryota > Metazoa > Chordata > Actinopteri > Cypriniformes > Cyprinidae > Onychostoma > Onychostoma macrolepis. The sequence goes on along the minus strand of NC_081164.1, from coordinate 13,431,519 downwards.
TGAATTATTCACAGTGTGTTTCGTACTGTTTGTTAGCTGTTTTCTTGATGATTCACATCAGGTGTTTTAATATTGTTCAAAGTTGTCTGTTTTATTTTCTAGATTCGAGGAGCGTTCTTTGAGCTGATTACTGCCATGTGTGCGCACACCCCCCAGCTGATCCAGGCAGAAGCGGCCCGAGCATGTTCTGCTGTGCTGCTGTCAATCGACGACACAGACCCGGTGGTGCTGCCCCCTCTGTGGGAGGCAGTCCTCCATATTCTATCCTCTGTTGACGTGAGACTGATTATTTTTTTTACACAGGTGTAATAAAAAAAACATTACCGTTTAAAAGTTTGGGGTCAGTAACTTTTTTTAAATTTATTTTTATTTTTTTGAGCAGCAAATCAGCATATGTTAGTAATGATGCTGAAAATTCAGCTTTATCGTCACAAAAATAAATGACATTTTAAGACATTATTACAATTAAAAATAATAATTTTACATTTTAATATTTCAAAATTAAGAGAATTTAAGAAAAATCTTACTAACCTCAAACTTTTAAATAGTGTAAATTAATATTTTTTATAAATATTTATTTTAAATAATAAACAATAAAGATCTCACATTTTCCAGCTCTGCCATAACCCGTATTCATTCTAAAATTAAAGTGTTAATCGTATGCAGTCTAATAGAAATGTTATTGCACCTTGTAGCTGTCTTTTGTCAGTGGTGATTCAGAATGTCATGTGAACTCTGTACAGAACTGCTGGACGCATGTCAGTGCCAGGAAAGGTATGATGCCGAAGCTCTGGGTGCTTCTTAAAGAAGGAGGTCGAGGTCTTGCAACATCTCTGCATCCAAACCTGCTCCCATTTATAAGCAAACTGCCAGCAGAGGTCACACAGCCCAACCTGGAGTTCTCTAGGACATTCCTCACATCTGTCATACAGGGGTAAATGATGTCATATCATTATTCATATAGTCATTCATCCTATAGTCACGTACCTGCAGCAGAATCGCCTTTTTAAATTTGCTATATTGCTTCTACTATATACTTCTACTAATTTCATATATGTTTTTTCCCCTCAAAAATGGTAATTATATATGAGGGAAAAAATGTAAATGTGTGTGCGTGTTTGTTTGTGTGTATGTGTATATCCCAAATGTAATAATTTAGTTTAACACAACCATTTTACATACAGTACTTCCATGACCATTTCAAAGTCTTGATACTGCATGATAATTTAGAATACATGTGTTTGACTACATGCTCACCAAGGCTGCATGTATTTGATCAAAAAGACAGTAAAACTGTAATATTGTGAAATGTATTACTACATTTCAAAATTTATCAAAATAGAAAATTGTTATTGTATATTGTAATAATACTCTATTTTTTGATTAAATGCATGTAGCCTTGGTGAGCATAAGAGACAACTTCTTTTTAAAAATCATAATTATTCCAGACTTTTTACTGGTAGTGTATATTTGCACTTTTTAATTGATGTTTTCCTTTATTCTGGTCTGTTTGGTCCAGGTTGTCGAGTGATCGTGCCACATCCAGTCCCTCAGAGAGTGCAGCCATTATTTTTGCCACAATGGAGTGCCTTCGGTTTATCATCCTACAGAATGCTGGAGATGAGCAGGAGCAGAGAAACATCCAGAACATGCTGATCTCAGAGCAGGTCTGTGGATCACAATGAAAAGGTCTCCCTCTAAATCCGCTGATATATCATGCATTGAACTCTCTCTTTACAGCTCCTGCCGTTGGTTGACAAAGCTCTGGGAAATCCATCGCTGCAGACAGGTCCTCTGTTCCCTCAGGTCTCAAATATGCTGCTGTCCTGGGAAAAGCGGGCGGCTGGGAAAGAGGCTCCCACCTTTCAAAGACTGCTGTCAGACTTCTGGGTGGGTCTGGGTCGCCTGTGCACAACTTACGTAGACTGTGAAGAAGCCAAACAAACCACCCTGGAGGGCATTGCATCACTCCTGCAGATTATGCATAACCCGAACAGTGCCAGTAAACAGACCAAGAAGAAGAAAACTGTGAAAATTTGCTTCACGGACAAGGAAGAAAGAGGCCAAGGAGAGGAACCTCCCAGGGAAACTCCAGCGGTCGAGGAGCAGCATTGTCCCTTGAGAAATGGACACCTGCTGGATTTGGTGTGCCAGCTGGTGAAGCTCAACATGGTGTACGTGAGCGAATGTGAGTCGGAAAGGCACCTGCGCTTTTTGTCTCAGCTGCTCGGGGCGTTCCCAAGTCCTCAGGTGTTCCAGGTGCTGCTGAGGCCGGAGGAAACGAAGCCTGAAATGGGGCCGGAGCTCAGGCCACTCGCTGAGAACGCAGCTGTCCACTTTCTCCTACAAAGAGTCACTGTATGGTTAAAACAAGAAGACAGGAATAACACTGACTTCCTGGTGGACATGGTTTTTAGTTCCCTGAAGTGCTGCAGCTCCAGTGATGACAAGACACTGATCCTCAACCACATCAGTGTAAGTGACCCACATGGTTCGGGGGATTGGGATGCTACAGGGATATATTAAAGCAATAGCCCACAAGATGCTGTATTTCAGTGTATTTACCATGTTTAAAGGGTATCATTAGGCATGACCCAAAGTGACAACATCAGCATAATAACAGACACCGGTCTTCACGAAAGAATTATATTTATTACAAAAAATAATGTGATATTTTATTTCAATATTTTATTTTTTATTTCGACATGTTCACAAAAGCCTTGATAAAATAATATAAATATATATATATATATATTTTCAGCATTGATGATAAATGTTTCTTGAGCAACAAATCAGCATAGTGGGATGTGATGTTGAAGACTGGGAATTCAGCTTTGTAGTCACATAAATAAATTACATTTGAAAATATATTCAGACAGAAAAGTTATTTTAAATTCTAATAATATTTCACAACATTACTGTTTTTACTGTATTTTTGATCAAATAAATGCGGTCTTGTTGAGCATGAAATATTTCTTTCAAAAACAAGAAAAAAATCTTACCAACCCCAAACCTTTTGTATGTTTTTAATGAAATGTTACATTTTCCAACTGTTTGTACTTCACATCTGTGTATCAAAAGACATTTTCTCTGATTTACAAACATGTAATATCAATAATCAGTTATTCGTCTCTTTAAAACAGAGGGATTTGAATTGGAGTGTGACTCTTCAGCTTATTGAAAAGGTACCTGTTTTTATTAAGCGATCTTTTCAATTAGGTTAAATTTGGCTTTTTACAATGTTTTGTATTGAAGAAATATGAGTTAACAAAATTTTCTCTTATCGCTTTCATGACTCCAGGCCTGTGCAGATCCCGTCTGTTTGGAGGTGTGTATTGGCTGGCTGAGGGGTCCAGTGTTAGGGGAGAGGTTGGTGGGTCTGGCTGGAGAGCTGTGTGTGATGGGTCTGCGTGGATCCCTTTCTTCATCATCCTATTATGCATACGGCTGGCCTCTCACCAGCCTCGCTCTGTCACAGCAGCACAATAATGGCAAGTCTGTATATCATACTCAAAAACTACCACCTGATTTCTCGCATATTGCAGTTAAAGACAAAACTGACCCATTTACTTTGATAAAACAAGCTCCTGGATCACAAATTTGAAGGAATAAAATACCAAAATTCCTCAACAGGAAGTCCTCTTGAGAAAAACTGTGACAGCAATACTGGCTTAGCAAAAAAAATATCACAGTGAAGCATGTTTTGGTCCTGTGGAATCCTTGATTTCTTCCAAAAAAGTTTTACCAAGGCTGCATTTATTTGATCAAAAAAAAGAAAAGCACTAATATTGTGAAATGTTATTGCAATTTAAAATAACTGTTTTCTATTATAATATATTTAAAATGTAACTTATTCCTGTGATCATAAAGCTGAATTTTCAACAGCCATTACTCCAGTCTTCAGTGTCACATGATCCTTCAGAAATCATTTTAATTAGCTGTTTTGACACTCGATTAAACATTTCCTGTTATTATCAATGTTGAAATCAGTTGTGCTGCTTAATATTTTTTTTTTTGAAACTGTGATACATTTTTTTTTTTCCAGGGTGAAAATAAAGTGCAAAAGAACAGCATTTATTTGAAATATAAATCTTATATAGATCTAAAATATAAAACATTATAAATGGCTTTGCTGTCACTTTTGATAAATTTAATGCGTTTTTGCTGAAAAATTCCTCCAACAAAACAAACAAAAAAAATCTTACTGACCCCATACTTTTGAATGATACTGAATGTCTCAATATAGGAGTTATTATGGGAGTATTATTATGTGTTGCAAATGACTTAATGAGTGGTTGGCTTAAAGGAAATAATGCTGTTTCACCCTTTCTTCTCTCTGCAGAGCCTCTCATCGGCAAGGCCTATGTCAAGCAGATCATTGACAAGCTTCACGCCACCCTGTCAGAAGCAAAGGGCATGTCAGACGCTGGGAACATGGAGCCGCTGGTCACTTTTATCTCTGATGTGGCTGCCACCTTCTTTTCTTCAGTTAAGGGCTGCCTGCTGCTGGCGTCTGCCGAGGAGCTGTTTATGACTGTTTTCCAGCTTTGTGCACAGGACCAAATCTCCACTCACCTCTCAGGTACAGACTCCAAGCCATCAAGAAGTTCAAATATTTGTCTATGTACAATGTGATTTCTCAATTTCTTTCAATATTACACCACAAATAATGTCTCCTCAATTGTGTGTATTGCTTTTAAATGCATGTCTGGTTTTTCCCGGCAGATGCTCTTCTCCTGAAGCTGCAGCACGCCTACACTGCTGGCATTCAATCACTGATCACTCACCTGGGTGCAGGGGTCACAAAGGGCACCCTCCTCCACAACATTGCACTCTGGGTTAAAAGTCAGCTGCTCACCATGCAACTGACAGTCAAAAGGTCTCAAAAGGGCTCATCTAATGGCCTTTAGTTAAATGTGCTTTCTCCGAATACTGTTACTTTTTTTTTTTTTTAAAGTTTGGATAGCTGAAAGAAAGTTGTTTGGGAACTTATCTCAATCTCCTCTGTTATTAATGTCAGTCTCAAGGTTCTGGTGCAGGCTGTGGAAAGTCTGGCTCAGACCATCGCCTCAGCCCAGAAGACCAGCTGTCTCCTGTCTCAGTTTATCTGCTGTCTTACTCCTACTGAAGAGGAATGGAGTTGCATTAGACGGGCCCTGCCGCCTCAGGTACTCAGCCAGTCACAAATGACATTCACACAGGCCAAACAAGCCGGCAAAAGATTTTGGGAGGAACCATTGGTTTAATATTTTGTTAAAATGGTATAAAGAAGGTACATCCTTAAAGGGATAGTTCACCCAAAAATGAAAATTCTGTCATTAATTACTCATCCTCTTGTTGTTCCAAACCCATAGTACCTCATAGTAATTCAACAATTTGTTCTCTTCCCTGTCAGTCTTTGACGTACGTTCACGACAGTACCACGCAAGCACAAGAAATTGTTGAATAAAGTCATAATTTTTGTTTTCTTTGCACACAAAAAGTATTCTCGTAGCTTCATAAAATTATGGTTGAACCACATGGACTATTTTAACGATTCTGGGCCTTGAACGTGGTTGTTCCATTACTGTCTATGGAGGGTCAGAAAACTCTCGGATTTCATCAAAAATATCTTAATTTGTGTTCTAAAGATGTATGAAGGTCTTATGGGTTTGGAACGACATGAGTGTGAGTAATAAATGACCAAATTTTCATTTTTGGGTGAACTATCCCTTTAAAATGGCAAAAATATGTCATTTTAATTAATTATCTTTGTGCATCTCTGCAGTGGGTGAAACACCCTCTATTGTGTGGTCATCTCAGAGTCACTGGTGAATACCCCTGCAAGGACTTTTTTTCGACTAACAGGCTGCCTGCACACCTGTGTGTAAGTGCATTACTGGGCAGAGTCATCTTCACTGCAGCTTCACCTGATGACCAGCAGGTGGAGGCAGACTTCTCTGAAATTCCTGATTTCAAACACATAGGTGAGACTCATTCATTCATCTAGCTTTTGGTAGCAGTGATCTTGTAAAATAATATCATTTTTGTTCATGCATTACACATTCTGAAAGGATAATTTAGAGATTTTTTTAGAGGAGGATAATTCTGATAGTGTGTAATGTGAATCAATCTTTATAGCAGTGTACTATTTTCATGACATGCATACAAATATAATTTGCCACTTTATATCTCCCAATATGTCTTATTAAGATTTAAATGCTAGTTTTATGATCAAAGCTCTGTAGTTTTTATTGTGGGGACAAACATATAATGCAATGAATATCACATATCAAGACCTGAAGATGGACATTTTTAGAATTATAATGAAATGCCTTTTATTTACTAAAAAGTAATTTTTTTTATCGTGTTGATTTAGGGGCCTTATCAAATGTGTATCAAATATGATAAAGTAGGCTTTATAGAATTAAAATAAAGTGTCACCAATACTTGTTTTAATGTAGTTTCAGAGATTTTCTATGGACTTCAGTGGTGTGAAGAAATGGAGCTTTCACCACCCATGGTGTCTGAATATCACAAACTATTGCAGACCTGGAGTTTAGAACAGATAATCCACAACAACAGCCTGATCCAAACTACTCTGTTAGACACACTTTTCACAAGGTCATTTATTTCTTTAGTTATTTATTTCCAAAATGTGCATTTTCAATAGTAATGGTCTAGCCTATATATACATGTCTTTTTGTTTTGTTTTAATGAGCATAATTCATAGACCGTTTTATCATTTTTAATCACAGGTCACAAGAAGAGGGCTCCCTCTGGTCACTAGCTCTGGCAAAATACATGCAGAACAGTAAAATGGAACCAAGCCACATTAAGGCCTTATACGGCAATGTAGAAAGGTAAGACATTTATCAAAGCACACACACAACAAATGCTAACATACACCACCATTCGGGGTCAGTAAGATTTTTTTTTATTGTTTTTGAAAGAACTCTTATGCTCACCAAGGCTGCATGTATTTGATTGCAAATACAGTAAAAACCATAATATTGTGATATAATAATTAAAATAGCTTGTTTTCTGTTTAAATATATTTTAGAATTTTCAGTAGTCATTGACATAGTCTTTAGTGTCACATGATCCTTCATATTTCTAAAAAGCTGATTAATGTAGATTAATATTTTTGTACATTTAGTAATTTTTTTTTCATGTTTCTTTTATTTAGTTGAAATAGGAATCTTAAGTAGAAGTGTCAGCCTAGGTGGTTGTGACGTTCCTGCTAATTCTGTTGCTTTTTTTGTGTGTGTCAGTTTCTATCCCCTTTCAGAACACAGTGTAAGCACAGTGCAGGTGCTGTGTCCATTTCTAGCCAGTGAAGAGAGAGAATCCCTCATCGCCTTGTGTGTCGCAGAGCTCCTTAACTGGCAGGACAGAGAGCAGGACTGCATCGATAGTGAGATTCAAATCATATACACACACCACACATGATAAGTCATATAGGCTGAGCAGCACCAATCTCACTCACTTAAGTGATGTGAAAGAATAATGTTGTATGTGTAGGTGTGCGGGGCTGTCTGGCCGTGCTGCTCTGCTGTCTTCAGGCCGACACGGCTGTGGAGGATGAGATCTTGTTGGCTGTCATAGCCACGATTGCCGAATGGAGGAACAGTAGGGAGGAGTGGTTCCTCTTCAACAGGTGAGACTGTGTCTCAGCTATGTGTATCTCTGTAATGAGGAAGATGGCAGTGGCAGTCATGTTTATGCCAGAGCTGTGGCCATGATGCTCAAGTGGGTGATGCAGGTTTTTTATTTGCCCTCTTTATTGTAGCTTTCCAATAGTAAACTAAAAATGTTTAAAAAAAATGTAAATATTTAGAATATCTCAAGATATATATAATGTGTATGTATATGTATGTATGTTTACACACACACACACACACACACACACACACACACACACACACACATACATATACAAATAATAGCTATCATAACAATGCTAAATGCATCAAGAATGTGATGCAACTTGAAATAATACGTAACAGTATATAAACATTTAGCCCAAAATGCATTCATAACAAAAACATTAATGCAGAAAATATTTTTCCTATCCCATCTTTACAATTTTTTTTGGAATAAAACATTTAAAATATAAAATCAGTAAGTAATACAAAATAATTATAGCTAGCATAACAATGTTAAATGTATCAAGAATGTCAATGTAAAAAAAAACAATATACTAACATACTAAACTAACAATATACAAACATATTAATGCAGAAAAAGAGGAAAATCACCAAAAACTGTTTTCATTTTCCTCTTTGCTATACCATACAAATAAAAATACAAAAAATAAATGAATAATAAAAATAATACCTATCATAACACAATTTTAAATGGATCAAGAATGTGAAGCATCTTAAAATGATGCCTAACAATATATAAACATTTTCTTAAAATTTCAAAATGTTTTATTGCTGAAAAAAGAAAAATAAACAAAAGTTTTTTAAAATTCTCTCTTTACTGTATCTTTTAAATAATTTTTAAAAATAAGTTAAATTAAATGAAAAATAAATAAAATTGTTTAATTAAATAATTATATTTATAATTAATTATAATTATTTAATTAAATACAGTTTAACTAAATAAATTAAATGTATATTTTAATATTCATTCAGGTAACACAGGCTTTAAAATCTATCTTTTTTTTTTTAATAACTTTTTTTTATAACTGTGTCCATTTGCAGTGACCTTGGAAAAGTCTCTACCGCAGGGCTCTTATTGGCAGTAGAAATGATGCGTTTCCTGTGCTGGATGGTGGATCATTCTCCTACAGTCTTGGGAAACACTCATTGGGATCTCCTGCTCTGCTCAATGCTGGCATGGCTTGAGGTGAGATTTCTCTCTCCATCTTCATTAACACTGTTTGTATGCAGTAGACAGGCTCACAGCGACGCTTTCCCTGTCCTTTCCAGAAATTTCCACCCCAGTGCACAATCAAATCGGCATTTTGAATAGATCTTATTTTAACACCAGGTGTAAATGAGATCTGAGGTGCTTTACACACATGGCTCATCTTATAAATAATCACACCTACTCTGAGAACTGCATACAGACGATGATCTAAGCAAATGTCATTTTTAATCAGTGCAACATGTAATTGTGTGTTTTTCACAGACCGCCAGTGAGAACAGCAGCATGTTCTGGAATCCTTGGGTGCAGCTGTTTGTGTGTACAAACTGTGAGCTTATTGTAAGGCTGAGTGAGTTTTTCACATTGCCTCCTGCTGGTGTGGAGGAACAGCTTCCTCCAGAGCTAAACTCGGAGTGGAAGGAGTTCTTTTTGGAGGGAATTCACAACCTTCTACTCACACTGCTTGTTAAGATCCCTGGTGAGTTGCCTTAACAAGAACCTTTAAGTTTAGTTTGTGGTTTAATTATTTTTTTTTTAACACACACACACACACACACACACACATGTTCGTTTTTGTGAAAAGTGGGGACATTCCATAGGCGCAATGGTTTTTATAGTGTACTTACTGTATGTGCTATTGACCTACACCTAAACCTACCCCTTACAGGAGACTGTGCATTTCAACTTTTTTGAAAAAAACTTAATTCTGAGTGATTTATAAGCGTTTTGAAAAGTGGGGACATGGGTCAATGTCCTGAGATGTCACCTTCACCTTGTAATACCTATGTCATACCTTTGTTATTATACAAATCTATGTCCTGACTTTTCACAAAAACGCGCACACACACACACACACACACACACACACACACACACACATATATATATATATATATATATATATATACACACTACTGTTCGAGGGTTTGTGGCCAGTTAATGGTTTTGAAAATTGTGAAATATTACAATTTAAGATGACTGTTTTCTATCTTAATATATTTTAAAATGTAATTTATTAATGTGGTAGTAAAGCTGAATTTCCAGTCTTCGGTTACACATAATCCTTCAGAAATCATTCTAATATACTGATTTGATGCTAAAGAAATTCACTCACAAAATCGCCAGAAATTCACATGAAAAAATATGGTTACTGTGTTTCAGGTATTACAGGATAGCATATTGGTACCTATATATTTTTATAACTTTTAACAGTATATTACACAGTAAAATTGCATATAACGTGATTAAACAATTTTTTTTTTTACAGTAGTATTTTACATTAGTGTAATTTAAAGCTCCATCACTAAACAAAACAACCAAAAAAGCTATATCTACACACCATTCAAACTTAGTCATCATATGTTTGCCTAATAGGCATTGTGACTCACCCTTAATATTAACCTAGAAATCATTTTTATACTATATTTCTGATGTTTAATGGAAACATGATGTCTGGTGGTTAACAGACTACTGAAATGCCAAACTTTTGTCTCAGTGGAATTTACAGAGCCGGATGACCCTTTGTTCCCCCTGCCGGCATTGAGGGCAGTGGGGGAGGCTCTTACTTACATCCCTGTGGAGCTGCTCACACAGAATAAACTCCCTCCTCGGTTTGTAGCTGACCAGAGGAGCAGTCTGCCAGAGCCCCTCCAGACCCTGCTGAATACCCTCTCACCCCTGCTGCTCTTCAAAGCCCGGCCGTTACAGCTCGCAGTCTACCACATCCTACACAAGTACAGACTCTCTTGCTTCCCTTAACTCTTACTTCACTCTAACTCCACACAGTAGACATTTAAATGGGTCATATAATGGAAAACTTTTGAAGCAATAGTTACCTAAAAATGAAAATTTGTTTAAATTTTAGCATAACATCACTTGCGTCAGGCTGAGAGTCCAAACATCTGATAAAAACATCACAATAATCCACACAACTCCAGTCCATCAATTAAGGTGTTAAGAAGTGAAAAGCTGCATGTTTGTAATAAAGCCATCATTAAGGTATAGCATTCCATAATCCATAATGACACTTCCTCCAGTGAAAAAAATATGTCCCTTGTTGTCATCTCACATCAAAATCCACTGAGAGTTTAGAACTGTTTTGGACTGTTTTTGCATGTAAATAGTGCTTGATCTGAGTATATTTCTCTCCTGATTCAGACAAGATGACTTTTTCACTGGAAAAAGCAATATTATGTACTGTATAGAGGACTTGTATTTTAGCCAGAAGCAAGGGTTCAAAGATAACAATTACTTACAAACATGCAGCTTTTCACTTCACAAGATGTTAATTGATGGACTGGAGACACGTAGATTAGTTATGGATAATTGTTATGCTTTTATCAGCTGTTTGCACTTTCTTTCTGACGGCACCCATTCAGTCTAGACTCTAGAGAATCCAGTGGTGAGCAAGCGATGTGATTGTAAAATTTCTCCAAATCTGTTGAAATTTCTCCAAATCTCAAAATGTGGAACTCTCCAAATTTTCAGCAAATTTTATTTTATGCGAGAACTTTTCCCAAAGTTTAGCATAATGTAGATATACTCTAGATGCCCTTTCACATGATCAGCAACCATAAGCCAATTAACATATGAACAAAGTTTTAAAGGTACAGTAGCAAAAACAACATTTTTAATACTAAAGAGTCAGTGAAAGGGCAGAAAACTGTCATACTAAACTAAATTACAACTATTTGTGGTGCAGGAAAACTTGTTTAACATTATAATTGGACTTGTGGGTAAAAATAAAATGCAAAATGTAGAATACCGCATTAAGAAGTCAGCATGTGTCTTACCACCTAGACATTATCTTTGTTTTCTACCTGTTCTGCAGCGTCTGCAGAAACGCTGTAATGGACTTTCCTGTAAGTTGCTTTGGTAGGAAAGTATCTGTCTAGAACATAATTGTAAATGTAATTGAAATGAATACTCCAAGGGACGGCCGGTTTTTGCATAGCCTTAAGGTCATATTGTACGGAAGAAGTTTAATCCACAATGCGTTCCGCTTTGGGTTTAATTAAATATGCTTCATTGAGAGCACAAGCCTCTGGGAGTGAAACAGTTTTATATTCCACGGGGTTAGCTGAGATGTCCTCTGTGCTGTTGCTGTAGTGCGATGTCCATTACAAGCCTTTGAATGAGCTTCAGTACTGACGTGGAATCGTCTCAGGAGAAATGCGAGTGATGTGTTCGTGTCTTACAGGGTGATGCCTTTGTTGCCAGAGAGTGACAGTGAGAGTGCCAGCGCTAAATCTGATGCTGAAGATGGAGAAGAACCATGCTTGTAAGACACACAAAGACACTCCTTTACACACACTGGCACTTAAAAGTCTTTGGACTTTAATGCTAAAAAGATTCCATTTGGTTAGATTTTTTGACATCCATCCATCTTTGTTTGTGTTTGTATTTTTCTATATTTGTTTATTTAATTAACTATTGTATTATCTAAAATGTAAAATAACTAAAGTAATGCAATAAACATTATCTAAATAACACAAAACACCCTGATATACATTGATGATAGCATAAATAGGGGAAAAAATTCACTAACGGTAACTTCTGGGAATGTCCTTTTACTGGTTTCATTAAGTTATTCATATTTCCTTCATTTACTATTTAACTTTTTTTTTCATTATTTAATTATTGTATTTGCTCTTATTTAACGTTTTTTGTTATTTAAAATATCAATTTGAAATGTGATTATTTCAAATATCTTTTTAATGTTTAATATTTAATATTTGTTTTTGTTTTTTTATTATTTATTAAAATAATGTCACTTCACAAGACGTTAATGGACTGGCGTCATGTGGATTACTTTTTGATTATTGTTATGCTTTTATTACTTTGTTGTATGCTGTCTTATGCTTTTATCAGCTGTTTCTGATGGCACCCATTAAGTCTAGAGCAGGTGTTGGCAACCTTTACGCATTGACGTGCCATTTTTAATTTTTCTGGTTAACCACTGTGCCAATACTACCCTTCACCCCCCATCTTTTTTTAATGCATTCTGTATTTACAGTACATAAACATTTTTAAATGATACGATAAAAAACAATATTTGAGTTTCATGCAAATAGTTTCTAAAGATTTTTTCATAAATAGTTTTTTTAACTTTTCAAAATTTCTTGAATAACAGATATAGAATATGACCGTACTGAACACCACTGTATGTGTGTGTGTGTGATAAGGCCAATGCATTAAAAACCATTGTTTAATCGCCGTTCTATATTAATGCACTGCTTTAATTGATACACACACACACACAAACACACACACACCACTCGCACACAGAGATCACGCTGTGCAAAAAGTAACATTCAGAAGCTTATAAACGTGATGTCAGTGCTGCCACACAACTTTTATTAATTGATATTGAATCGCTATATTATATTTCTCAGCAACAAGGGGGTAAAATTGCTGTTTTTTTAAGTAAAAAAAAGAGAAAAAAAAGTTGGTAACGCTTTATTTTAAGGTGTCATAATACAGAGTAATTACCTAATTAAGTACTTAGTAGTAGCCATTGTGCTTACATGAAACAAAAGGTACTTACCATGTAACTAAGTTATGGAACAGCCTGTAATTACAGTTTGTAATTATGTAGATGCAATAGGCAGCTACTGTTACACACATAACAGGCCGAGTCTGTTACACAGCTACTAGTACACTTAAGTACAATCTTGATGCAATTTATTTTAAGTAGCTTATGCCTGTGTGATATTCTGTAATTTTAATGTAATTAGAAAGGTATTACATGTATTTAAGCCGTGTACTGGTGGGTTAAATCAAACTAAGGTGCTGCTGGATAAGGTGTACAGTACAGATACACATGAAGTACACTTAAGTACAATCTTGATGCACTTTATTTTAAGTAGCTTATGTCTGTGTACTTACATTTATAATTACGTTGCATGAAGTCTGCAACACATATGTAACAATCTTTTGGTTACATAAGTAGCTGTGTAACAGACTCGACCTGTTACATATGTGTAACAGTAGCTGCCTATTACATCTACATAATTACAAACTGTAAGTACAGGCTGTTCCATGACATAGTTACATGAAACAAAATGTACTTACCATGTAAGTACAACAGCTACTACGAAGTACTTAACTAGGTAACTACTCTGTATTATGGACACCTTAAAATAAAGTGTTACCAAAAAGTCAAGTAGTTTGCATCACTGGATATACCTGTCGGTCATTTAACATTTCCATCGTAAAACATTTGACTATTATTAAATGATTTACAGCTTAATCTTGCCTTGCTCTCTTTCAGTGTTAAACTGACGCTTCACACTCTGCTTCTGTTAACAGTAAACCCTGCCTGCTTTGATTTGATTGACCATCTCAGTCATTTTGACGTTGACGAGCACTGTTAGACCATTGAGGGTTTGATCTGAAGCTCCTAGCGCATCCGTAGACTAACTAATATGAGAAGTTCTTACCTCAAAATGTATATGCAGTTTTCCCTATTGCTTGTGTGCCAGCGATTATCCCTCTGTGTGCCACTGTTGACACGTAGGTTGCCGACCCCTGGTCTAGAGGATCCAGTATTTAATTATTGTATTATTTACACTTAATTAACTGTTTTTGTTATTTAAAATAGCAATTTAAAATGTTATTATTTAAAATATCAGTTTTATGTTATGTAATGTTGTTTTTTTTTTAAATGTATTATTATTTTTTTATTTCTGGGGCCACCAGATTTTATGGTATCTAGATGACTTACTGTGTGCACTTCCTTTAGGTCTCCTCCAGCAGCATTGATGAGCATCCTTTCTGCCACAGAAGAGCTCTTGGAGAATATTCTAGGTGGTGTGCAAGTGGGTGAGTTTGCAGTGGTGCAACCCCTCAGTATGGAGCACTGCTTCATTCTGGGATATCTTCTGGCCTGGAAACTCCTCTTCACCTTCTTCAAGGCTTCTTCATCTCATGTAAGTAAAAAAAAAAAGTCATAATGCTCTGGAAAACTGTCATCCTTTTTGATGGACTTTTAACAGAGACATTCTAGAGGTTAAATGATCTGTCAGATGTGTCCGTCTCATTGTGACAGAAATATTGAGTGATAATGTCACAGCTTTCATCTCCACAGCTCTTTATGATTTTGAGTGAAAGCAAAAAAGAAGTACTTTTTGTAATGCAAGCAACATGACATGTCTTTTACGTTGTGAGAACTTCTGTTTTTGTTTTTCAGCTGCGAGCTCAGTACTCTCTGCATTTGAAAAAGACTCATTCTCTTCATAAACTCCTGCTCCACCTGTTCCGCCTGATGCCAGAGAACCCATCAGTGCCTGGACAGCCAGCAGAACCCTCAAACAAAGAACCCAAAACCTTCTTCACTGAGAGCTTGTCTCTCTCCCCACGGAGTATGTTGCAGATTATTTATAAATGTGATTCTCAACTGGTTTTACCATAGGAATCAACACTACCAAAATTATTTATTGTAAAAAAAATAAATAAAAAAAAATCAGTAAAACCAAGTGTTACAATTTAATAAACATATCACTGAATGTTTATACGCTATCACAAACTACATCTACCCAAAAATATGCAATATTATTAGTCATTTTTACTAAAAAATAATTATTTATTTAGTGTCAAACTAAGCACAATTATGTTTTTGGATGTTTTATTCTTTGCATTTAGCATTTTTATTTTATTTTTTTTCCCTTGCCAGTTTTCTTTTTTCTTTTAAAGTTTTAGCAATTTTATGTGTTTGTTGTAATTGTTTTTTATTAGTTTTTGAAATAATTATATTATTTAGTGCTTTAATTAAACTTGTTTCAGTTAGTAGACAAGGCAACATTTCTAATTGTTTTTCCATCTAATATTTACCTTTTATTAAAGCTTCATTTTAGTTTTTAAAACTTTATGGAAATTACAGAGTTTGAATAGTTCGTTTTATTCATCAATACCAACACAACCTGTGTGAACTGATCAAAACAGATCTGCGGCTCCTCAGTTGACAACCAATGATTTGTAACATTTATGTATTACTCTCTTATCTGAGATCAACTGTGTAAGTAAGTGTGTGTGTGTGTGTGTTTTTCTAGAAACTGAAGGTCTGCAGTTTGAGGTTCCCCATCTAGCCTGCTCTGTGTACTATGGTGCGTTGAAGGACTTGCCTGCAATGGTGCGTCTGTGGTGGAACAGCCAAGAGAAACGTGTCTTCAGCACTGTGGATAAATTCACCAGCAAGTACGTCAGCAGCGTTTTGTCTGCGCAGGAGATCGCCTCTGTACAGTCCAGCACCCAGACTTTTGAGAACATGATGGTGAGCTGTGGTGGAAGGTTTAAGTGAAATAATGTGCTCTGTGTTTAAGTGGTTTATTACATTGTAATGGGATGTTTTGTGTTTTTTTCCCCAGGTGAAAGCACGGTCTGCCACGCGGGAGGTGATCGCGACTTACTCTGTCGATGACATCTTCATAGAGCTGGTGATTCAGCTGCCTCAGAATTATCCGCTCGGATCTATTTCAGTGGAGAGTGGGCGGAGAGTGGGCGTGGCTGTTCAGCAGTGGCGCAATTGGATGCTTCAGCTCAGCACGTACCTTACACACCAGGTACAGGAAGTAGAAATGTTCTCAGTCTAAACCTTTTAAGATAAATGCACAGTTATTAACATTTAGTTAAAACTATACACTACTGTTCAAAGGTTTGTGGTCGGCTAGCTTGAACGTCTCAAATTAAAAATAACCCTTCTCTATTTCAGTATATTTTAAAATGTATTCCTGTGGTGTTAAAACTGAATTTTCAGCATCATTACTCCAGTCTTCAGTGTCACATGATCCTTCAGTATGCATTCTAATATGCTGATTTGCTGGTTGAGAAACATTTCTTATTATCAGTGTTGAAAACATTCGTTATACTGTATATATATTTTTAGGATTCTTTGATGCATAAAAACTTTAAAAGAACAGCATTTATTTGAAATAAAATTAATGTAATGTAATGTAATTTTAGTTTTCATCCTTGCTGAAAAAAAGTTTTGCATTCTTTGAAAAAATCTTACTGAACATTTAAGCAGTTGAAATATCATTAATATTGTTTTTGGGTTTTTTTCTAAATATTTTTGCTTCATGTCAAATTATATTTTCAGTTTCCTGATTTTAAAACTTGTTTTCGGGAATTTTTAACCTGGCTCTAAAACATGTAATACAAGGCATAATACAAGGTAGTGTTGTTATAGAGAAACTAAATATAAAGTATTTGGACATTTAAGCCACATATAAAAATGCATTTTATTGTATTAGATGAAAAAAGAAAATTAAAAAAAAAAAATCAAACCAAGTGGCATCTGGAAACAAATGATGCAAGAGCTTTTGTCAGAACTAACTTCATTTTTGGGCCACTGTTGCTTTAACCAAAGTCCCAAAGTCATTTTTAGTGGATTTTGAATAATAATAGTGTAATTAGAGTAATTTGAGAGATGAAATGTGATCTCTGCTGTTAAAAAGTGCTACTGGGTTTCTGGGTTTGATTTTCTTTTTTTTAATATAATGCACTGGTAGTCATACTTTTTAGATTTGAAAACTTTTTTGGACTGATGTTAATGTTTCTGGTCTGTTTATGTTGGAGTTGCCTAGTGACCAGCTGGACTGGTTTATTAAAGTAACGGTTAAATGCCCTGAGTGAATTTTTAAAAATAATATGAATAACTGAAAATGGCCATGTTTTCGTGTTTGGTAGAATGGTAGTATTCTGGAAGGTCTGTCTCTGTGGAAGAACAATGTTGACAAGCGTTTTGAGGGGGTGGAGGACTGTATGATCTGCTTCTCTGTCATTCACGGATCCAATTACTCGCTGCCAAAGAAAGCCTGCCGTACCTGCAAAAAGAAGTTCCACTCTGCCTGTCTGGTGAGTGCCACATGCACAATCTTTTGCTCTTCCATCATAGTTATTTTTAGGTGAAGGTTTTTTGAGAGTAGAAAGTATACTTTTGAGCTTTTATGTTATTTTACAAATTTACATCACTATCTATAATATCTGCAGTTTAAAGTTAACATGTCACTCATTTTACTTCTGTTATCTGAAGTATTTGTGTGAAACAGGATATTCAATAGTATTCAGAAATTGAATAAACATGATTTCATGTTGAGTTTTAATGTTTTTAATTGGTAGTACGATTGCATCCCTTTGAAATCATAGGTTTAAAATCCTATAGAAGGTCACCAGTGCACTTTTGAAAAATGAAATTGAAAATTGTATCATTTCCCATCCGCAGTGAAGTTCTCAATCTGTCACCATTTATTACTCCCAATTTTGCAGATATTTCAGAATCCGCAAAATGTGCAACCTTGAATGATCTCGAACGCTTCTCGTTCCTCACTGACCGCATGTTTCCATTTCTTTTCATTTCACAGTATAAATGGTTCACATCTAGCAACAAATCCACATGTCCTCTGTGCCGAGAGACATTCTTCTAAGCTCTGTCTCCATGGACACAAATAATAGGTGAATGACGTCCTCGGCAAACAGCTGACTCGGAAAGAAGTGTTCTGTTCGTTTGTTTGTTCATAAGGTTTTTCCAGTGCTGCAATTTACAGTGGCCTTTTAGTTTCTGAATCTGAAGTGCACCCAACAACACCTGTCACAAACAACAAAATGAACAATCAGCTGGAATTCCAGAAAACAAAGTACCCAGACTGGATTAAAGACAGCTTGACAGGACAATAAAAGCTGAACAAGTGTGCGCATTCATGGCCTTGAAGGAATAGTTCACCAAAAATCAACATTTTGTCATTATTTGCACATACTCATGTCATTCCAAACCTGATTCATGTTATTATTAGTTTTTGGGGGAACCCCCCCCCCCCCAAAAAAAGAAACTGCCACCCAAAAGAAACCGCCAGTATGAATAAAAAGTAAGTATAGTACAAGATGCTATAAATGGAAGTCATATGGTAGCTTAGTGAAAGGAATGGCACACAACTTAGGTTGTTGTTCTCTTTTTGTTTTAAATAAAAATGTAGCTGCATACAGGTTTGGGATGACATGGATAAATAATCACAAAATGTGAATTTTTTGTTTGTGTATACTATTTCTTTAAATTCCATTTTAATGTGGCAAGATGGTTCATCACACATCAGGTTACATACATTTCCCATTCACAAATAAATCGAACTGTTCATAGTTTCTGCTGATGTGGAAAATAATGTGTTTTTCTCTGATAAATGTGGGACCACATGGATGACCTGTATAGAAATAATGGACCGAGTTTTGACTTTTAATCTCAGCTTGATGATATTTTGTATAATGACACATAATGCTGTATGCATCAGAAATATCTGTTTGCTTTGAGCTTTAGTTGTCATGGATTGTGTAACATGACACAATCTGTGGTCCTGAAATACAGACGTTTATCATACTTTCTGCCTCACTGTTTATCATATGTCATTTTACGTTATCTGCGTCTGTCAATCAGATTGACAGTGTATCACACTATCTGTGCGTTTGTGTCTGTTCCTCAGATTCACGGCAGCTTATCTATTGAAGCTGCAAGGTAAGCTGCAGTTTGCATTTACACAGGGAAGACATGCATTGTAGAATAATTTCAGTGGCAAAAAAAGGTTGGTGATCGAAGCACATCTAAATCCATCTGTTGCTCAGCTATTAATATTTAATAAATGTTCCCATTGAAGAGCCACATGTATTGCATGATGCAGAACACTACCTGAAACAAATATGAACAAAACCATGCGTCTCCTCCAGCCATGTTTACATTTTAAACTTGTTCATGTTATTGAAGCTTATGCAAGTAGTGAGACAGGAAAAGCCTTTTATCTTCAATCCCATATGGCTGTGGGTTTCCCCTACACAACCAGTGTGACCAAGTGGTTTACACATTATGTTGTCAAACATGACTACGGAGATGGGTTTATTAGCAGGAACATGCTTAATACACATGTATTACAATGTAATTACTTGGTTATTACATTGTAATAACAGTATAATGAAAAATATTTAGAAAAATACTAGCACATCATGTATATGTGTGTGCATATCATTATATCCATGTGCATAATAATGACACAAGTATTCGCATGTATTTCTCAAATGCAAAGCCTGCATTCACTCCTATCAGTCATCCTCGTTCTGTATTGTTGTCTGTATCTGTTGCCGTATACGGCGTGACTGAGGCTTATCTCCTGAGAGAGGATGGAGCAGAGGTCCCCCAAAACCAGAAAGAAAAGATCATTTTCTGTTGCATGCAGAGCAAGCTAATGCTTCTGGGTGAAGAGAGGAAGGATTTAGAGCTCTCGGGGAGATTTAGCTGCCTTATCTATGATAATAATCAATAGCTGTAAAGACTACAATGAGCACCGGGGAGACGGGATTGTCGGAAGGCTCAGGATATATTACGCCAGGAAGCGCATATGTTTTCGTCACTTTCCCGTGCTAATAGGATTGCCTTAATAGTTAACGATGTGTCAGAGAGAATCGGCAGGAAAAAGGAGGGAATGAGATGAAGAAGAGAAAAGGTCAACATTTTATATTTCGCAGGGAAAGTTTTGCAGAGTTCACACATAATGAGTACAACAACAATGAGTCACAACAAACCTCCCTTGATTTCCTCTCTCAAAAGCCTTTTATCGGATTTATTATGCCCAGGATGCCAATAGCAATTTCAGTATTACTGTAAAATGCTAACCCCGTAACTGCTAGTTCTTGGAAGTAGGACCAGTCAGACGGCTGTTGCTGGCGCCAAAATGGCAGTGGTTCTCAGGTCTCAGGTCTGTCTCGCTGGCGTTTGAGTCATTTATTGTTGTAATGGAGGCTTTGTTTTCATTACACGCTTGTTTGGAAGTCATTAGGTAATTAAACATGACACATGTATTCACTGGAGTGCTCTGAGCCGATGCAGTGTTTTAAAACCTTGATGCCTTAAAAACTGACCCATCATTGTTCATAAGCTTCAAGTGCTGAACTCACGGTTGATATTTCCTCAAGGCAGCTACAGATTTATGTGAACCACTAGGTGGCAGCATTGGATGGTGTCGGTGCATGCTTGACATGGGATTTGATGCTTTTTAAAATCCATCTTCAGAGATGTTTTATACAGTTCGCTCAGTGTCAAGAGAGGGTTATTGCTCTTAAAAAGTATCAAACCAAAGCCATCAGAAAAAAATTACTGTTCTGTATTCTCGGTGCAAAATGATGACAGACAGACAGACAGACAGACAGACAGACAGATAGATAGATAGATAGATAGATAGATAGATAGATAGATAGATAGATAGATAGATAGAATGACAGAACAACAATAGAAGGATGGATTGGGATAGATGGATAGACGGATGGATGGATGATAGGAAGAAAATACAACAGAACAATAGAATGATAGAACAATGGAACGATAGAACATCATATGGACAGATAGAATTACAGAACAATAGAAGAATGGATGGATGAATGGATGATAGAAAGAAAATATGATAGATAGATAGATAGATAGATAGATAGGATGGATATAGGTTGGTAGACATTGTGATAGATGGATAGACGGACAGACGGATGGATGGATGATAGAAAGAAAATAGAACGATGGAACAATAGAACAATACATAAATAGATAGATATATTAGCTGAACTTCCAGGAATAAAATAAAACGTAACATACTCTGGTTCTTGTATATTGTATTTAATGCTTTATAATGTTCTTTAGTGCATCAACAAACTCACTTTGTTAAATCTGCAAGCTCTCTGTCTTACAGCAAACTCTTATAATCTTAATGCAATCAGTGTTCTTCCTGCCATTTCAGAATGTGTGTGTGTTACAGAAAGCTTAGGCTGGGCCAGAGCTGCATGTTCAATTTTCAGCATAATGCTGCTGCGAGAACTAGTGTGCGGGGCCTAGTTAATATTCAGTCCATCCTGACCCATTTGAGGACTGCTGGTACTTCCAGAGTTGTCATGCCTCAGTTCAGTGCTGTAGGCTTCTTTTCAGCTCTCTAAATAGCAGCATGTCACTGCTGCTCTGCCAGCACAATGAAACCAGGCCAGCTCTCCTCCGCCTTCTTTCCACTTTCATTATTACCATTAAAGTAGCCAATTTGCATGGCCAGTGGTTTGGCTGACCCCTAGTGGAGACTGGCTCTGCTGTTCTGGCTTTAATTTTTTTTTTTGTGTGCGTGTCTAGTTCTACACTCGGCTATATTAGGAAATGCCCTTGTTTGACGAGGAGGTCACTTCTCTACTCTCACATTTTTTCTTTCTACCCACTGGCAGAAGAAAAATGAGGATTTATCCAATCTCATCTAGGAGTTTGGCTATTGAATGGACAGGAATTAGCCAGTTGGAAAACAGTCACTTTGCCCTGAATTCACTTTTCATTTCAGATCAGTGTGTTGTGTGTGTGTGTGTGTGTGTGTGTGTATGTGTGTGTATATGTATATGTGTGTATATATATATACATACATACATACATACATATTAGTGCTGTCAAATGATTAATCGCGATTAATTGCATCCAAAATTAAAGTTTTTGGTTGCATAATATATGTGTTCTGTGCACATTTATTATGTATATATAAATACACAAACAGTATATATGTTGAAAATATTTACATGTATATACATTTATATTATATATAAATATTTAATATAGAAACTTAACGTTTTTCTTAAATATATACATGCATGTGTTTGTATTTATATTTACATAATAAATATACACAGTATACACAAACATACAGTATTATGTAAACAAAAACCTTTATTTTGGATGCGATTAATCTCGATTAATAATTTGACAGCAGCACTTATATACACATATACACATATATATATATACACACAGTGGAGGGGGATTATTTGATCCCCTGCTGATTTTGTACGTTTGCCCACTGACAAAGAAATGATCAGTCTATAATTTTAATGGTAGGTTTATTTGAACAGTGAGAGACAGAATAACAAAAAATCCAGAAAAACGCATTTCAAAAAAGTTATAAATTGATTTGCATTTTATTGAGTGAAATAAGTATTTGACTTCTTCGCAAAACACAACATAGTACTTGTTGGCAAAACCCTTGTTGGCAATCACAGAGGTCAGATGTTTCTTGTAGTTGGCCACCAGGTTTGCACACATCTCAGGAGGGATTATGCCCCACAGATCCTCTCCAAGTCATTAAGGTTTATTCCAAGTGTTGGGGTTGTAATGTGACACACAGCAGCCACAACAGCACTTATGTTTTATTTTTATTTTTTCCTTTATATTCAAAACATTCCCAAACGAATTAACTATATCATGAAATATCTTGATTCTCACCTTTATAGATCATGTTAGTTGATCTAGTGGGCGATGGTCAAAGTAACCTAATAATGTAATATATTAACTAGGCTATGCATAAAAACCTGTCTGTTTACTTAATTAACAGATATGGGTGTCATGCCATAACACACTTTAAAACGACTGACTTCATATTTAATGTGAATTTAACTTTGAATGTAAATGTGAATAAAAACATTGTAAGTTAGGCTACTAATCATAACACTTTCATTGTACAGAAAGAGAGCAAAGAACATTTACATTATCAAAGAACATTTTTACTGACAGTCTAGAGTTCAAGCACTCTCAAAAAACTCCAATTAAAATCACTGAAGCTGTTTACACAATGAAATGAATATCTTACTTACTTACATATTGGCACACACATTTGCATTTTGTTGTTTCTGACGAGAGAATTCGCCAGAGAGAAGTATTCAGTCAGTGAGAAGTGAAGAAAACACCGGCATTTTAGCGATGACTCATCTGAACGCCTCTGATTGGTTATTGCATTCATAAGCTCAACAGAATCGTGTGTGATTGTTTATAATGTGCAGTGCTGTAAAAATGCATCTGTATCTGGCTCAGCGCCAGCCAGTAAATGCAGATTTGAATTTAGCAGCTGATGATATGACGCACTGAACATTCTGCCAGTGTGATTGTATTATATATAGAAAATATTAATCGGCTATTTTTTGTCTTTTGGAAGCTGCATTCAAAATCCGCTTGGCTCAAAAATCTGAGGGGGCACGTGCCCCCTCACTGTGAATGGGCACGACACCTCTGCCTGGGAGCCAGAAATCATGCTGATTGTTAGGGGATCAAATACTTATTTCACTCAGATGCAAATCAATTTATAACTTTTTTTAAAATGCATTTTTCTGGATTTTTTGTTGTTATTCTGTCTCTCACTGTTCAAATAAACCTACCATTAAAATTATAGACTGATCATTTCTTTGTCAGTGGGCAAACGTAAAAAAAATCAGTAGGAGATCAAATAATTATTTTCCTCACCGTATATATATGTGACCCTGGATCACAAAACCAGTCTTAAGTCGCTGGGGTATATTTGTAGCAACAGCCAAAAATACATTGTATGGGTCAAAATTATCAATTTTTCTTTTTTGCCAAAAATCATTAGGATATTAAGTAAAGATCATGTTCCATGAAGATATTTTGTAAATTTCTTACCGTAAATATATCAAAATGTTATTTCTGATTAGTAATATGCATTGCTAAGAACTTCATTTGGACAACTTTAAAGGCGATTTTCTCAGTATTTAGATTTTTTTTGAGTGTGTCGGCATGATGTGGTCGGGGTCGGGTATAAGCTAAGTTTACAATGTGTAATTACGAGTTCTACAAAGACCTGAATGCTTTTTACAAGTCAGAGTCTCATAATTGCAGTAGATCCGGCATGTCATTAAGTCACTTTTTATTCAAAATATACATTTTAAGCCTCACCATGTGACTCATCCTACCTCATATCTTCTGACTTGTTGAGGTGTGCTGCATGTTTAAATGATCAGAAGATCAATTTTGCCTGCCGGATAATAAAAATGTGTAAAAAAAAAAAAAAAAAATCCCATAGACTTAAATTGAAAAAGGCACTAATGCCTTCTCTATCAAATAAAGTTGGGCTTTTTTGAGTAAACATCCATCTTGAAACCAACCAGAACACTCCAACAAGTGCATAACATGGTATGGGGTCTGAATAATACTCTGGCATTGTGTGACACTTTCTTTCACCCAGAAAATATAAACAAAAAAAGTTCAAATGTATTTTATAGCCTACTATTGTTTTTGCATCCCAAGCACATTGAAAAGGTCACACTTTATTTTAATTTTAATTATCGCTATTAACAAACCATTAACTACAACTTTTCCTCAGGAAACTCCTAATTTTCCACTTATTAATAGTTAGTAAGGTATTTGTTAAGTTCAGGTATTAGGGATCTAGAATATGGTCATGCACAATATTTGCTCGGAAAAATGTGCCTGTGGTGATATTACATTGCTTCAGGTATATTTGTAATGTCCTGTAAGTGGCTTATAAAAGTGCATTCAGTTTTATCTCAAAATATCCGAAATAATGAACTTGGCAACATTTTATTGTGTTGGTTGTTGTACGTATTGCAGGAGTGCCATGAGTGCTGTTAAAGGTTAATGCTCAATTGCATTTGAAAATATCGTACCATCTACAGTAAACCCTACCCTAAACCTACCTGATAGTGGTATAAAAAGCTATTTGCTGAAGCAACCATGCCGTTTTAGTTTCCATGTACAAGTCTTTGAGCTCTTTTAGGGCTTTGCATCGCAAGTGCAGGGCTGTACTGGGTGAACTACCGAGCATGTTTACTACATCGGAAAAGTAATTTAAATGGAGCTGGTTATGTGATTCAAACTTCACAAAACGTGCTGCAGTAAAAATGTTTTAAGGTCATAACATAGGATTGTTTAAGGCACTGTGTGAATATAATTCTTTATTAATCAACAATCTGCCCCTTTAATCATGATTTGTGTGAAAAGGAATAAAAGTTGTTGGTTTTTAACAGCGACCTAGTGCTCATTTGAGCTGAAGACTGCAGTGAATTGTATGTGTATAGGTATGTTTTTGGAGTTTTGCCAAAATGTAGGCAAAGCACATTTTCCCAGAGAGCCTAGGTTGAGTTTTATGTCGAGCTCAATTGTGTCTTCCAAACCCCCTTAGCTGTGATAATGCACTCCGTGTCTTATTGCTTTATTAGAGTTGTCTTTAAATTCTGCATGCATTCT
This sequence comes from Onychostoma macrolepis, assembly GCF_012432095.1. Taxonomy (NCBI): domain Eukaryota; kingdom Metazoa; phylum Chordata; class Actinopteri; order Cypriniformes; family Cyprinidae; genus Onychostoma; species Onychostoma macrolepis. Next base: position 13,405,628 of record NC_081164.1, on the reverse strand, counting down.
GCCAAACTCACCCCTCATCGCAGACGTCTTTGTCAGCACATGCAGCTTGTCTCCTTTCTTCTGATTGGAGGGCAGGAGGAAGCGGGGTGGAGAGGCTGTGATATGTACCCAGATGGCTTCTCGCTGTGGCTGTAGGCCGACTCCCATGCGCCACACTTTTTAATCTCCCTCAGCTGTGAAGCCGGGATATCTAAATTAGAGAGGAGAGGAGAGCGGAGCTGCCATTCTCCATGCTTCAGGTTGTTTATTTGCTGTGACTGGGTTGCAGAGGTAGAACAAATGGAGAGCCCAGGGAGAGGCTTAGGACTGCGACTCAGCTAAGAGCCTTTTAAGAGAGGGGCCATTAATGCCAGTCCTCCGCTACACGGCCCGCCACGTGAAGGAACAGCCAACGGGCGGGAGAGGATAGGCTGTAACAATGCATCCGAGGCAAATGTGCTGCTACTTACCCTAGCGGATTTGTAAACAGAGAACCAACTCCAGACCGTCCGCAGCCCCTAAATCGAAACTCTATTCATTACGAGCGAAACCTCTTGCAGCTCGCCGTTCAGCGGGTGAGGACGACCTTTGCCCACATCATTCGTTGTTCGCGCAGAGCGAGGCTGATGTTTACGGAAAGTGTAGTCTGTTTACGGGAGTATGCTAATGAGGTCATAGCCTCTAGGTCTTGAGATCAGAGAGGCTCAGCGTGGAGCAGAAGCCCGAGGCGGCCGCCTCACGGGGAGCTGAAGGGAGAGAGTGTCTTACATGACAGTAATGCTGAAAACAATTTTTATAAGGCCCTGTTTATGGCATGCTCGGTGGCAGAAAGGCTGTTTGCTGTCAAGACGGCTGAAATACTTATGAGATGCTACAATCAAAGTCAGCGAGACTGCTGGGGTGAAGGGATGCTTTATTCTGAAATGCGAATTATTAGGGTAATCGTAATCGAAGTAACTTTGTTTTTGTTCTATACCATTAAGCAAATCCTAATTGCCAATTACCTTGATTTATAATCTAAAATGCTCCTCAAGAGTTCATTTAATGGTGCATTGGTAATTGAAGATGGTAATTGCTTTCTTAAAAAAAGAATGAGGTGTCGTTTTGGTTTGGTACGTTTTTGTTGGTGTTAAGCACCCATAAATAGGATATAATAGTAGATGTTGTGTTTTGGATGAATTTAGTCGAGAAGATCCTACTATACACTCAAAAAAATAAAGGTTCCTTATTGGCATTTTTTGGTTCTATTAACAACCTTTAACATCCATGGAACCTTTCCATTGCACAAAAAAAAAAAAAAAAAAGTTATTTTAAGAACTGTTCACTGACTGCAAGAAAACAAGGAACCTTTATTTTCAAGAGTCTAATGTCAAGGCTCTGGGGTGGCAGATGCAACTTCCTATTAGTATCAAATATTCTGCTGATTACATTCACACAGAATAATTATGCCTAAACTCTTATTGGAGCAAACTGAATTTCCAGACTCAACCGTGAACTTGTCAGGAAGCTCTTTGAACTTCAGGTGAATCCTTTATAATTCTATTGCCACCATTAAATGAGGGAAGAAAAAGACAACAACAGAAAAGTCGTCTACTACTATGGTTTGAGTTTGGTTTCATTTTTCTGTATATATATATGTCTGTCTTCAAGGGTAGAACTAGTAGGGAAAAAATGTAATAAGGCTTTGCAGTTTTTACGACTTGAAAGTGGATGTCTCACTTATAGATTCTAACAAGGTCACAGTTGTCAACAAGTGGCAAGGCCGTAGAGTGATATACTGTGTCCTGAAGCAAACAGCATTTCTCATCCTATTGGAATGCTTAGTGTACGAGCAGCCCAGGAAATCTGGATGCCCATCGCTGGGTCGAGATCCAAGGTGCTCCGAGCTCTGTCACAGGCCAACTCATTCTGCTGATATATGACTGGCTGAAAAACAACCTTCAAGCTGTAAGATATCCAACAATTTCTCTCACTTTTAAAGTCTCTATGCCTCTTTTCATCACTTAAAAATAGAAAAAAAAGAATAAAAGAGAACTTTTTTCTGGTTGTGGATTCGGAATCTGGGCAGATACACTAAAGCAGGGGTCTCCAACCTTATTTCATTTGGGAGCTACTTTTTAAAAATGAAAGCGGCTGAGAGCTACCAATGTTGTACAGTACTAAATCTAACCAAAGTTATACACGGCGTTGTTAAAATGTGCTGGAAATATTAAAAAAGTACTGATATCTGAATCCACAGTTTGACAGAGCAGAGGGCGCTCTGCAGAACAGAGCTGTTTCCACGGTAACCTCTGTAAACAAAGCTGCACTACGCTTCCAATGCTGCCTTCACGTGCTATCGGAATTAATCGGAAATTGGACGTGAACGGCCTCTCAAATCGTATTTACTACTGGGAAATACCAGCGTTTCCAAGTTGGGCGGGTCATAAACTTTAAACATGGTGGAGGTAACAACCATTGTTGCTGTCAATGCTGTTCTCACAACAACTATCCCTTTGTCTTGTCGCTAAAGTATTGTATAGGCTAGATATGAACGATCATTCGAAGCATATTGTATGTTTTATAAGCAGTGAAATAAGCATGTATTTGACCGGAATTCTCAGCAAACTGCATGTATAGCGCGTTGAAAAGTGGATGGTTGATATGGTTGATATGGTTGTCAACCAATGGGATGCTACATTTTATTCTTTCCTACATTAAAGCACTTGAATACGACAAGCTCGTAATCACGACTTCATAAGTGGGGAAATAGGAAAATTCCGGTAGCACGTGAAGGCAGCAGAAACACTTTTCTGAAGACAGTCGGTTTCCTATTATGTATTAACACAAATAATGAAATCATATATTCTTTCATATAATTTCCCTCAGCAGTCTGCCTTCAGTCATTTTTTCACACAAAATGAAACTACTCTACGTGTTGCGCCTGCTTAAGACTCTTAATAACTTTGATTAAAGCTGAACTGTATTTACTGTGAGTTTTTCAAATCGCGAAAATCAAATACGGGTTTAATGATAATTAAAATGCATAACGGGATCATTAAAATAACCTTACGGCTGATATGTCAATTATGTCTTGGAGCGACGTGTTGGAGACCCCTGCACTAAAGTGTTATAAGCGGCATGATGTGTACATATAAGTTGTTGGACATAAATTAATTGTATAATACGTTTATAATAAATAAATGTATATTATAATAATGTTATAATAAATAGTATAATATTATATAATATTATAATATAACGGCTCTGTGGAGAACTCGATTCTGCTTGGTCAGTCACTACCCAGCAAACACGTTCATGTGGGCCCACATGGGTTTCACATGGGCTACAGGGGTACAGAGTGGGCATGGGCTCAAAATGGGCATCTTATCTGGGGCCCACTTGGGTGTCCCAGCTAGGACCCACATGGGTGAACCCAGGTGGGCATCTTATCTGGGGCCCACTTGGGTGGCCCATCTAGGACCCACATGGGTGAATCCAGGTGGGTATCTTATCTGGGGCCCACTTGGGTGGCCCAGCTAGGACCCACATGGGTGAACCCAGGTGGGCATCTTATCTAGCTAGGACCCACATGGGTGAACCCAGGTGGGCATCTTATCTGGGGCCCACTTGGGTGGCCCATCTAGGACCCACATGGGTGAACCCAGGTGGGCATCTTATCTGGGGCCCACTTGGGTGGCCCATCTAGGACCCACATGGGTGAACCCAGGTGGGCATCTTATCTGGGGCCCACTTGAACACAGGTGGGCATCTTATCTGGGGCCCACTTGGGTGACCCAGCTAGGACCCAGATGGGTGAACAGGTGGGCATCTTATCTGGGGCCCACTTGGGTGAACCCAGGTGGTCTCCCCATGTGGTTCCCATTTGGGTAATTAATGGGAAATGTGTGCATGGGCTCAAAATGGGCTGCACGTGGGACCCTATTTGTTTTATCAAATATACAAGTGCAAAAATAATTAATCCCATGGGGTGATTACATGTATGTATATATATGCACATATGTGTCTTTAAAATTATTTTTGTTGTTGTTTTGACACTTGAATTACTTTAATCAAAAAAAAAAAAAAAAACTCCTTTTTTTTTTTTATTACAGTCTATGATTCCAATACTCATTCTACCCAATTTTCCACTGACATTTAGCCAAAAAAAAAAAATGCTGCCACTTTAATTGTGCTGACAACTCGAGATCTCCCGAGTTCCATCGAGATCCCATTCCCCACGACATCAAACTACCGCGAGATGCAGCTCTGCCTCGATCTGCATGCAGTGTGGATCCCGCGAGATTTCATTCAGCAATTCCCATCCCCCACGCAGCACGCGCTGCATCGCGCCGACGCCATTACTACTCTCTGACTGCTTTGCTGTAATTTTCGAGAGAAGACGTTTGCCGTCAGTGTAACCAAGGTAAGAATTACAATTTTAAAACTGAAAATGTAGAGCATGTAATTACATTGTTTTCAAACCATGATGTTAACCGAAACATAGCTTGGTTTTTGTCACGTTACAATTTAGACTTCATACTCAGATCGCGCCATACTTTTCCTCTTATTTCTGGCGCCAATGTCTAACGTTAAACGATAATGCTGTATTGATGTTCCCTACGCCCTCTAAAACAAACAAACAAAAACAAAAAAAAAAACACTAAAAAAGCTCAAACTGCGGAGTTTGGCAATGGGCTGTGTGCTCACGATACAGGAAGATTACGATGACGATGTGAAATGGCTTATAGCAGAGAAGCTAAGGTTAGTGTAAATAAGGTACGTTAGCCTGGGACAGATCTCCATTTGAACAGTAAACAAGGCTGTTGTACTTTTAACAATACATAAAATACAATAATAGTACAACAATATTTAATATTTATCATGCAAACAGGAGTTTCTGCCTTATATAAATCTGCAACAGTTTGCATTCGGGTGTTATTGCAAATCATACAAATTGTTATGACTATACAAATGTTTTTGCCTAAATTAGAATTTTAATTTTTTTAAAGTAATAAGCATTTTTCTTACAGAAAGTAATCGGAAGGTCTTGGATGTTGATGCAGTGGAACAGAAATTGGCAGACCCCACCTTCCAGAAACAAGTGGTATGTTCTAACATGACCATTTAGCAGGTTCACAGGGCTGAACGTTAACGTTTTTGCACCTAAGTTACAGTACTGTGCAGAAGTCTTAGGCCACCATTTTGTTTCTTTCATTTTTTTTTAATACTGCCTATAAATTAGCTGTATTTTCTTGTTGTATTCTAATAAAAAAACTCTGAGATAATCATTATACCATTTCCAAAACAACAAATGTAATGGTGGCCTAACACATTTTCACAGTACTGTAGCTGTTTTGCTATAGAGAATATTTTTGTAGCACAGGCAACACAATTGTAGTACAAGTATAAAACGTCTGTTACAGAGGTAACTGCATAGGAATTATGGAAGTGTTCCATAGGAGTTGTGAGTAATAGACTTGTATGGACTTGATACACACAGTAGATCTGGGGGGAAATGTAATTGCAATTATTCAGGGTTAATTTTTTTGTGTTGTCTCCCCAATAATAATAATCTTGTTTTCCATTAGGTTGCTGTGGTGGCAGTACTGTGGATGAAGCCAGGAGAAGAATGAGGGCCTTCCTTTTGGACCACCCCGCATCAAGAGAGTTCAATTTTGTTGGCCGGCATGGAAAGTGAGAGTTTCAGGGGCTCAGACTGCTTGAGGTTGTATAAGGTATGTTTACTTGCTGTTGGATTATTAACGTTCATGTGCAAACAGAGGTTATTTGGTAGAGTTGAGTTTGTTCTTCATAAATCAGTGGAATCAAATCAGTTTGACAAATAATTGTCCATATTTGGACAAGCAATACCCCAAAATTATGAGAATATGAACCAGGTGTACTGCTTATTTTAGTGATAAGTAACTGTTCATTTGTGGTGAAGCGATCACAAAAAGAGTTTATAATAAATAACATTCAAACTTTATTAAAGACAAGTATACTAATACAAGTGAAGTGGTAATAAAATAAGAACAAACGAAGACATCAGATGCAAAAACCGTCTGAAATTTTCAGGCTCTTATGTTTATGTTCAATTACTTCACTGTAATGGCAATGAATTGAATGATGACCTATATTTGCCTGATAAAAATTATTTTTTAAAGAAAATTTCAGATTTTGACATTTGTGATTAAATGAGACAAATATATTTTTTTGTGTGAACTATGCCTTTAAATGTTGCCCTGTGCCCTTGTTTACACAAATCCATTTATGATAGAATATTATATCCGATACCATTATTGTACATCCTGAAAAAATGTAAAAATGGAGATGACTGCTTATTTATTGCAAGGGCTTAAATATGGAATTTAATCTATCTTTAATGCTTTTGATGTGCTTTACAGGAAGCTTGAAAAAAATTCTCTTAACCAAATTACCAGAAAAGAGGCAGAAAAGTCAGCGTCAAAGTGGCTAATCGGTGACGGGAGGAAACCGTTCTACGAAGTCACGTAGTAGAGAGTAAGATAGGTAAGTCTTAAGATATTTGTGATTATTAAATGGAAATACAATCTTTAAAAAGACAAGAATCGTCTGTTTTAACTGAAAAAGTGGCACAGTAGTTCATTAATTGTTGTCTTTTCAAAGGGCCGTTGGGAGAGCGAGGACAGAGGTGTGAGGGGCTGCACGGTTGGTTGGTTGGTTTGTTTGTTTGTGAAATAATGTATTTTAGAGTTTTCAGATGTGTATACAAACGATACAAGTTATTCCAAATAATGTTTGGCAGGAGCTTCACTTTAACTTTTTTTAAGATGCTTATGTTTTATAAAGTTGTAAATACACAAGTTATAATGGTCATGTTCAAATTATTCCAACGAAACCTTGTTTAAAGCATGCAGAATACAAGTTATGAAGATTTTTATTTTTACAAGAAATAAAGTTTTTCAGGAGCTTAAAATTAACTCTTTTTTTTATTTTTTATACTTGTTTTATAAAGTTGTAAATGTACAAGTTATAATAGTAATGTTTAAATTATTCCAAATAAACTTTGCTTAAAAGCATGAGCTACTGTTTCCTGTTTATTGAATACCTTTAGCATTTTAGTGGATTTAATGTAATGTTTGTATTTAGGGGTGTACTGTAAAATAAGGTAACCCAAACAGACAAATGTTAGCCCATGTGTATACTTGTTGTGGCCCATAAGAGACCTACATAAGACCTAGCTGGGTCCCATCACTAACCCATGTAGGCAGACTCATATAGGCACCAAATGGGAGCTTGTGGGCTCCGTGTGGGCTGTGTGGAGCCCATCAAGGGCCCATCATCAGCCCATCTGGGCTAACCCATGTTGGGCCACCATGGAAACTGAGGACAAAATTAGTTGGGTAGCCCAGATGGGCCCCAGATATTGGCCCAGTTGCAACCCCTATGGGCCCCACATTGGCTGGGTACATTCCGAGGTATGTTGTTCTCTGATAATAACACGGCCCCATCCGGTTAACTGTTGGCACTGTTCGCTTGCTGGGAACATATATAATATAATATATATATATATATATATATATATATATATATATATACTATCACATATACTATTATATTATATATATATATATATATATATATATATATATATATATAATAGTATATGTGACCCTAGACCACAAAACCAGTCAATAGCCAACAATACATTGTATGGGTCAAAATTATCGTTTTTTTAATGCAAAAATCACTAGGATATTAAGTGAAGATCATATTCAATGAAGATGTTTTCTCAATTTCTTACCGTAAATATATCAAAACTTAATTTTGATTCGTAATATGCATTTCTAAGGACTTCATTTGGACAAATTTAAAGGCGATTTTCTCAATATTTAGATTTTTTTGCACCCTCAGATTCCAGATTTTCAAATAGTTGTATCGGCCAAATATTGTCCTACAACAATATATGGTTCCAACAAACCAAAGATCAATGAAAACTTATTTATTCAACTTTCAGATAATGTATAAATCTCAATTTTAAAAAAATTGACCCTTATGACTGGTTTTGTGGTACAGAAATATATTATGTAATTTAATTTAAACTTGAATCGGATATGTAATATTCCTGATTTGTATTAGTTAAAGTTATGCAATTAGTAAAAAGTCCATGCAGGACCTGCATACTTAGGCACACACCTGAACATGACTCAACAGAACATGAAGTCTCAACAGTTGTTTCCTTGCCCGGGTACGTCCCTCTCCCCAGGTCCTGATTAGTTTTAACGAAAAGCCATTATGCCATGGCAGCGTGGACACCTGCAGGTGGTTGGAATCACACACTAATTGAAAAACAGTAATTAAAACCCCAGGTAGCTGGCCGTGGCATTCACCAAGAAAGCCAGAGTGACACAAAAAGATGTGAGGTTGGCATGAGTGTCACAAGACTCTTCATGAAAGAGAAACCTGTCCATAAAAGCCTCACTTTTACAGCCAGTCCAATATTACTTTGTGTAATCGCCCCCAGCTCAGCAAACCCGGCTGTTTTCAGAGAAAGGGATCAGACAGAGGACGAAGTGGTAACTTCGAGATTGATAGGAGCCAGACAGACACAGGACTCAACCGAATGAGAAAGTGTCAGTCAGCCTGTTTATTGGTGGTCATTATTGAAAAGGGAGTCGCTGTTCTGCATTGATTTACAGTTGACACCAGCAAATCAGCTCTAGTCACTTCCAGTCTAGCACTGCATCAGCTGCTATTTGAATTCATGGCTTTGCAGCTAATGTTTCACGTTTATCGTGGCTGAGGTTTGGCCCATCTGATCGCAGTAAGTTCATTGTGCTGTCTTCAGTTGTGTGATGTCAATGGTAGGCACGGTTCTCACTGCAGTGCTGTCAAGCATCTAAAGTCTATAAACCTCAGGGACTGGGCCTTAAATTCGCAGCCCATATGGTGTGCATGCAGTAAATAATTTGCTCAGTCAAGTGAAAAAATATAATCGGAGCAATCTGTTGTTATGAAACTGTGAGCTTAACTTTAACGGACAAAGTCAGATTGGCCGAACCTATGCTCATGGATGGATGGTCTGACAGGATTAACGTTACCTCCGATTGAGTGACTCGTTAGAGAAACCTAACGAGTAGTAAAGAGAAACTCACCTGTGTCTATCTAGTCATGAAGATGTACATATATTTCAACTTCAGCGGGCTATTTTTTACAGCTAACGTTACGTGAGAGTGAACTGCATGGGCCAAAATGCAAAAAGTTAAACATTCAATGTGATGATATATTATTTGAAGATGTACAGGTGCTGGTCATATAATTAGAATATCATCAAAAAGTTGATTGATTTCACTAATTCCATTCAAAAAGTGAAACTTGCATATTATATTCATTCATTACACACAGACTGATATATTTCAAATGTTTATTTCTTTGAATTTTGATGATTAGAGCTTACAGCTCATGAAAGTCAAAAATCAGTATCTCAAAATATTAGAATATTTACATTTGAGTTTGAATAAATGACCATCCCTACAGTATAAATTCTGGCTATCTCTTGTTCTTTGAAACCACAATAATGGGGAAGACTGCTGACTTGGCAATGATCCAGCATTACTGAAAGGTGTGGCTGTTTACAGAGTGCTTTATCAAAGCATATTAAATGCAAAGTTGACTGGAAGGAAGAATTTGAGTAGGAAAAGGTGCACAAGCAACAGGGATGACCGCAAGCTTGAGAATACAGTCAAGCAAAGCCGATTCAAACACTTGGGAGAGCTTCACAAGGAGAGAACTGAAGCTGGAGTCAGTGCATCAAGAGTCACCACGCTCAGACGTCTTCAGGAAAAGGGCTACCAAGCCACTTCTGAACCAGAGACAACGTCAGAAGCATCTTAACTGGGCTGTGGAGAAAAAGAACTGGACTGTTGCTCAGTGGTCCAAAGTCCTCTTTTCAGATGAAAGTAAATTTATGTAATTTAAGTTTACAATACTTTACATACAGTACATTTAAAGTAAGATGTGAATAGTTTCTGGAAATAAAAATTCCAGAAATTAATTTTTAACTTTCTGTATTTGATTATTATTTCTTACTAAGTTCTTAGAAAGTCCAGCCACTATCAATTACAGATGATTAAGCATATACATCGTCAGTTTGTTGTTTTACACGAATGCACATAGACATTATTTCATAGTTGTGAGATGCATAAGAAATCTTTAGACACGTAACACAAACCATAATCATAAAGGTATGCGTTAACATTTCAAATTGGAGTCTGTACTACATCGATTCTGGCACCCAACATCACAACAAGATGATATTTTAAGCTCCTTGTGTAGCCGAATCTGCGCTGGTTTGAATGAGCCCATTGAGTCAACTCCAGTTTTCCGTTTGTTTTGCCTCCAGCTAGCGCTGTGACGTAATCGTGACGTCGGTGCAAAAAGGGTCTATATATCAAATGTTTATTTTACAATGTTGAACTGTCATAATACAATCCTTCCCCCCGCAGTTTTGTTGTGAACACTAATCGAACAGAAAATAAAATCTAATATTACTAGTGTGCAATATAGTAGTGTGTTTATAACATTTTGCAAAGGATGGTTGTGGCGTGATTCCATGCAAAGCGCAGTGTTCACGTGTGCGGCTGATGGTTGACGTCTCAGAGTGGCTCCATTCACAGTCAGTAAATACAACATATGCTGTGAGTTTAACCTGCTAATTTTACAACTCCTCCATAAAAGTTGCAATCATTTTTTTCTTGCATTGATGTTACATTTGTAGCAATTTTGTACTTTGACAGTCAGTTTGAGATAATGTAACTATATACAGTAGTGTGAAAAAGACCATCACACTACCACCACCATGTTTGACTGTTGGTATGATGTGTGTTGGTTTTACGCCAGATGTAACGGGACACACACCAAAAAGTTCAACTTTTGTTGTATCAGTCCACAGAATATTTGCCCAAAATCTTGGGATAATCAAGATATTTTTTGGCAAATGTAAGACGAGCCTTTGTGTTCTTTTTGGTCAGCAGTGGCTTTTGCCTTGGAGCTCTCCCATGGATGCTGTTTTTGCCCAGTCTCTTTCTTATTGTTGAATCATGAACACTGACCTTAATTGAGGCAAGTGAGGCTTGCAGTTCTTTAGATGTTGTTCTGGGTTCTTTTATGACCTCCTGGATGAGTCATCATTGCGCTCTTGGAGTAATTTTGGTAGGCCGGCCACTCCTGGGAAGGTTCACCACTGTTCCAAGTTTTCTCCATTTGTGGATAATGGCTCTGACCATGGTTTGCTGGAGTCCCAAAGCCTTAGAAATGGCTTTATAATACTTTCCAGACTGAAACACGTCAACGATTTTGTTTCTCATCTGTTCTTGAATTTCTTAAGATCGCGGCATGATGTGTTGCTCTTTAAGCATGCTTCACTTTGTCAGACAGGTTCTATTTAAGTGATTTCTTGATTCAACAGGTCTGGCAGGCCTGGGTTTGGCTAGTGAAATTTAACTCAGCTTTCACAGTTCTTTCATGATTTAACAGGAGGGGGCAATTAATTTTCACGAAGGGCCTATCTAATGTCCTAACTAATTAAAAGTTTATCTTAAACAGAGCTAGTATGCTAAGCTAACAGTTAACTAACTAAATGAAGGGAAAGTTTAATTGGACAATTTAGCTTTGATAATGTGAATGAACATATTGTATGATTAAGAGTAAATACACTAATTATTTTCTAACATTTCTTATCAGAAAGTGAACAGAGCACCAATAAAATCTGTAATACTGTATGTAAAAGTTATTTATGAGGCAAAATTGAACTTTTTTTTTTTTTTTAATTTAAATTATGTGAATATTTCTGATGCCAAAAATAAAAGTTGTGTCAGATGAGCAACTTTTAATCTTCTTTTTGGCACATTTTGCAATAGAACGTTTATTTATTTTTGTAGCAAAACATGTCCAGTATTTTTGTCCTGTCCCTGTGGTGATCTCATTTATCTTTGAGTGAAAGATGTTTTTAATAAAAGTCCAACTGTTTTCCCGAGCTCTCCTGCACCGTTTGAGTTCCTGAGTTCCCGTTCTGTGAAGCCCTCTGAGCAATAATGCTACCGTTGACAGGTGATTTACGGGGACTGTTTCCAGAAAGTGGGATTAAGTAAGGACACATATTCAGCTGCCGGACACAGATAGCAGCCTCCGCTGTGTTTATGGATTCTGCTTAAGCAGTGGCTCAGGAATAGTCAGAGGCTCTCAGCTTCACAAGTGCACAAACACAGCACTGAAGTGTAAGCCATCATGTCCTGCTGTGTTACACAGAAATAAAAGGTCTCTGTGCGCCACAGATTACAGAATTTAGAACGAGCCGGCAAGTGTTATGGATAGGGATGAGAGGAGCAAGGACTTTAACGATTCTGGTACCAATTCAGATTCCTATTAACAACTCTAGTTTGTTAATGATTACATTAACGATTCTTTTAGAACTTCTGAGAAAGAAATATATGGAAAGGACACTGAAAATATCAAAACGTGTGACCATAAGGGGCTATTTCTACCTTATCAGACCCATAACAAGCATTTTTTATTTATTTATTTATTTTTTTGGTGTAATTTAATGCAAACAGGTTGTTTCATCAACTTTTAATATAATTATGATTAATTTAATTAATTAATTTGTTAACCTTTTTGGTTTTTTTGCAGAAGAATGTTCACAAAATTCTGCTTATGTAAAAACAATTGTATGTTTTTTTTTTTTTTTTTTTCAAAACTTTTTCTTGGTACAAATTCAGATTGCTAACTCTAGTTTAATTATTATTATTTTTAACATTTTGAGGATGAAAAATATGGAAAGGACACTGAAGGTCAAATTTGGTGACTAAGGGGAAATTTCTATCTCATCATTAATAATAATTTAAGATAACTCAAAAGACTATTGTTAATCCTCACAAAACTGCTCACTGTGTAAAAATTTGTGATTTAGTGATATTAAATATTAATTATAAGTGATATTTCATAATAGTATACAATGAATCTTATAGAATATTTTATATATTAAACATTTGATATCATTTTAATAAGATATTGTAAAATATGATGATGATGATGATGATGATTATTATTATTTATTTATTTTTTACTGGACCAAAACAGTTCATTTTGATCATTCATTAATTTTATTAATAAAATTTTTAAAATAATCTCAGTTCTTAGTTTCAGGCCAGGTTCATCTCCAGAGATCACAAGAAGAATCACTTTACTATGATTTAACATCAACACGAACCATCAAAGGTCTTCGCTGATTGACTGTGATGGCAACATTTGAACTTCTGCTTCAGCTCTTGTTTCAGGTCAATGACGTTTGATGATTTGACTACATGTTGAAGAAGAATCGAGTCTGGAGATTGTTGGCTGGCAGGTGGTCTCTTGACTAAGGATCTTAACTACTTTGATTGTTCCATATGCCAGGTGGTACTTGTTGCCTGTCCCCTTTACAGCCATACTAATTCGGCTCAGAATTTGGAGTGGGTAATGGCTAGACCCTCGTGGGGTGACTGCAACTACGCATGTGCAGACCAGCATTCTGCACCTGCTACGATTCCCACCGAGTATTATTCTCCCAACACGTGCAGATGTGATTAACCATATTATGATGAATCCACAACCTTATCCATGACAAACTAGGCCGTGCAAATGCAATTTCCCAGATTTTCCAAGCAGTTATGGAATTTGATTTCTTGAGGCAGTTGGAATAAAGTTCGAATGCACATGAGGTTAAACCACAGTTGTCCTGATCCTTAAAATATTTTCACTTAACCATTTTACAAAAGCCGTCTCTTTTTTGTAGGTCTGAAGGACTGGGAAGTCAAACAGAAAGACATTGGCTAGAAGGAGCAAACGGCCTAGTTCTCTGTGGTTCTGTCACCCGAGCAGTAAATGTGGACCCCACTCTGCCTGGGGGGCCTTTAGCCGTATCTGCGCCTGCATGGACCAGGGTGGCCACGCTTCTCCTCTTAGCCACTGTGGAAAATGCACATTTTAATTGAGTCCCTGCTGAGTCTTGGGAAAAATATTCAGACTCTCTTGCTTTAACAGATGGTGCACTATTTTTACCCCCACCTGCTGTTACACTCGGTGGGGAGAAAGGCTGCAGCTTAATGGTCTCCCATGGGCTTCCTTTCCCTGACACGCTCCATGGCAGGTTTGAGCACACCTGGAGGGAGAGGCTTCAGTAGCAACACAGCCCGCTCAGTAACCCAGAAAAGAGAACATGAATCATAGAGTGTGCTTTAATTGTTTGAGAAAATTGTCGACAGTCAGCGGAAGACCTGGTTATTGTACTTGTCGTGGCGGTGATGGCCGTGGTGGTTAAGTCAGGCCCGTTCGCCCATCCGGATCAGACTTTGTGAAAGCTGAGCAGTGCATGTTCGGAACTTACTTGACAGCTTAACTGCGAGAGTTGGATTAGATTTTTAGACTTTCTCCTGATTTCAAACTCATTTGACTCCTCCTTAAGCTTTTAAAGTGATGATTATGTAAGAAAAGTCTAATGCTGCTTCCATCAGCTTTCATCAGATTTTTACCCATTTGTAGGTTTTTTTTCATATCTGCTTCTTCTTACTTTGTAAGGAAGCTCTTAAAATATGTGCTCTGCTTAAAAGCCAAAAAAAAAAAAAGACATGAAAAAAGTGGTATTTTTATGATTCATTTCTTTTCATTCACACTGCATGCACAAGCACTGTGTAAGTGAAGAGCTGTATGGCTGTAAGAGCAGGTTCACATGACTCTATACAGAGGTACTTTTTAAACAACTGCTATGAGAAATAATAGAAACTTGGTCATCATGAAATTTAATTTAAAACCCATTTTTTGTTTTATCAACAATACTGAACAATGTTGCATTAATAAATCGATTTATTATGCATTTTCAAAAGTCTGGGGTCAGTGAATTTTTTCTCTCAAGGAATTAATGCTTTTATTCAGCAAGGATGCATTAAATTGATCAAAATTGACACTAAATACAATTATAATGTTACAAAAAAAATAAAAATCTATTTCAAATAATGCATCACATAATGTTCCTCAAAAAGGTTAAACATCACATTGATAATAATATGAAATGTTTCTTGAGCAGCAAATCAGCAGATTTCTGAAGTATCCTGTGACACCGAAGACTGGAGTAATAATTCTGAAAATTCAACATTGCATCATAGGAATAAATTACATTTTAAAATATATTAAAATAGAAACCAGCTATTTTAAAGTAGGATATGACTTTTGTACATTAAAAAGTCATAATTACTGTTATATAAGTTTTACAAAATGGAACATTTCCCCTCAAAACCTGATCAAATACCTCCAGGGCTGTGGGTACTAATAAAAGGCTGTGTGTAGTGTATTTCTGGATATTTATAAGTGGTTAGCAATTCTCCTCTTAGATCCCTTTATTATTATATGAACCTCATTTATTTTGTCCTAAATTTCTCTTATAACTTCTTTGGCAGGCATTAGGATCCTTAGTTTATGTCGCAGCAGCAGGCTGTAAACGATCACCATTTGACCTTTTATTATTGCGATGTGTTTACAGAAAAAAGACATCTCCATCTCCAGTCCTTTTTAATGTTATAAGGTATGAGCAACAGATGAGAAGATTGGTGGCATTATTTTTTTTTTCAATCTTTGCAAGACATCCAAGAGCCCAATTTTGTCTTGAGCTCTGGCGGATCAATACATTGCATCAAGAAGGTCCATCAGCATTCAGGAAGTTCGGTGGCACTTCAAACTAATAAAGCCGTGGCAATAAATCAGCGACATGAGGGTGATGGGAACGCGATACTAAAAGTTGATGAATTCAAGCTTGGCGCTATGGAGACCATCAGCATAACAATCAAACTGTAAAAGATCCAATTATCAATTTTGCTCCTGTGACTCAGAAAACTTAAGGGAAAAGAATCTAGACTTTGATTGGATCAGATGTAATGAAACAGAATTGATTGGTCCATGAAGAGTTTTGTGCACCAGATCTCAGATTGACTCTTAGGCTTTACCTGCGAAACCAAATTACCGAGGTTAAACAAAAGCTGTTTACAGATTATCTGGGTCTGGGACCTCTATACATGATCTTAATAGGACATCTTCTATAAATATTTACAAAGGCCATTGGGAGGCTATTACCGAAGAATTACTTTCGCATGACTTCAGTGCCCTTTGAAAATCCCTCTTGATATGGATCTGAATAGTTAGTAGACCGTGAAAAGTAATGGACATTTGTTGGTCAGTGCACATTAGCGTGACGACATGATTGATTTGTGTTTGGCTGGCCTTCGCTGGTTGATGCCATAACTACTCCTTTATGCTGGCAAAACCATATAAATCACATATATTTTATTTTAGCACTGAACAAAGATTCTTCCGGGGCTGCAAATGCCAGCCAAACGACTGCCATTGAGATGAATGGGAATGCTAATGGATGGCTTTCTCCAGGTATTATAGGCCTCTTTGGATTGATGTGGGCAGCCAAGCGTTTTTTAAAAGTTTCCAGATGACCACTTCCACGAGAGATCTTTTATTCTCCGTTCCTGCTCCAAATGCATCATTTGGAGAATCATCCTTGCTTCCTGTTTTCCTGGACAGGCGTCATACTTCACGCAACACAACAGACGTCAATGGCGAATTACTTTAACTAAGCAGCCAACTCGTTTGCATTCCAGACCTCATGCCAAGCGATGTGCTCTTCAGTCAATAAAACTTAATATCGGAGACATTTGCTTCAATCTCATCTCTCCTCCTCTTCCTCCACCTTCCTCCCTTTGTTGAACGGATCACACAGTCATTAATCAGCCAGTATCAACAGAAGCTCAGTGAAGTTTGCTGAGGCTAAATTTGGGCCATCCATCACCCTGCTGGGTTGTCTCATAATAAAAGGCTGCATACATTTTTCTTGTGTTCAGTGTGGCAGGCCCTGATAGGATCTCTTTGTAGAGTTTGGTCCACCCCTGATTCATTAGCTTGCAGAGTGGTAGCGACAGAATAAACGCCTGCTGGATGTAGATGCTATCGGAGTGTGATAGATACCCCTGCCTCTGAAATTAGGCAGGTGGACACAGAGAATTTAGAACGGAGCGGATCTCAATTGTGTGCCAGTCATTCTAATTCAGATAACTGTTGCAGACATTTGAGAATGGAGCAAATATGACAAAACCTACAAAAGACCGGCCTAGATTTAGAACATGTGGTGCAACGTTATGGTGTCTCCATAGAATCTACAGTGTAGATGTGATTACATTATGATTTCTCTTTAAAATCTGCAGTACATATGTGATGAATATTATGCTGTCTCTATAGAATCTACTATAAAGATGTGATGCAACATTGTGTTTTTAATTTTTTTTTAAGAATCTGCTTTATAAATGTGGTGCTATATTATAGTTTCTCTATAGAATCTACTGTATTGATGTGGTGCAAAAGTATGGATTCTCTTTGATTTAGTGTGCATCCATATTGCATATTTTTAAAGCATGAATCTCATACCTTCACCAGTCTTTCTGAATAATTTACAATATGTGATCAATCCATGTATTATTGAATAAAAGAACATGTTTGATTGAAAAGAGCCTTTCAGACCATAGATGGCAGTAACTTACCACGAGCCTGTGCTGACCTGCAAAAAAGGAGACGTTCCCTAATGGTTTGTGCAAAAGAGCTATGTTAAGTCAAATTAGTCGCTTATTTCTTCTAAAATTGCAGTCCCAACCCACCACACATTGCACTGAGGATTCAAAGAGCCGTCATTTAGTGCTACAAGCAATGTAATTACATGCAAGAAGGAAAAAGGTCTTTCCACTTCCAAATGACTCGATTCATGCAGAATATGATGTTGGTAACCTGAAAATAGTATTCACATTTTCAGTGACCCCTAGACTCTTAAGACGTTTGAGTTTCTTTTATTTATATATATATATATATATATATATATATGTGTGTGTATATATGTATATGTATATATGGGTGTCATTTAAGTGCCAAAAGTGCCAGTCTTTTTTTTTTTTTTTTACAAATCAGTGTTCAATAATAAATAATTACGTGTTTGTGTAAATAATGATTTACTGAAATACATTTTATTTAAATACTTGGCACAACAAATAGACACAATTCTGCAAAGTGTGAAATAAATGTGTTGCATATCTTCAGGGTTAATTCCATGTGCTACTGTAGCATCTAAAAAAGGCTAAACTAACACACATAGTGGTCTGAAATGAACTACCATGCTCTTTACACAAAGCCATTAGTCCCCATTGAGGAAGCAGCAAGCGCATGATGAATTAGGAAGAGCTAGAGAATAGTTTAAATATAGAGATGAGGGGATGGAAGTTCTTCATCTTGTTGACACCACGAATAAGAAATGGAAAATCAAGCGAGTGGATCGATCAAACTGTGTGCTTGTGTAATTCCAGCTGCCCTCTCAGCAGTCGGGTGGGTTTGGAATGGAGATGCTAGTTAACTAATTGAACACTGCTCAGTATGCATTTGTAAACTGTAGATGTGTTGCTGTTATTAACTTGTCAAACTTCACATGACTTCAATTTAGAAATAGATGTATATATTTTAAATATTTATTTTGCTTCATTATTATTTTGTATTTTTAATTGAATTCTATGTTAAATTGACACTTTGTAATGATAATAAAATAATTAGTGAAAAAATTTAGGACTTGTACTTCAAATTGAATGCATTGCATTGTGGGATATATTGTGCAGTGTGTTGTATACTGCATATTTTAACAAATACTAGGTTATCCAGGGTATATGCATACTATATACGCTGGAAATAGTTATGTTGGTATGCCGTTCTGAACATAACCAATGTCAGTAGCTTGATTAGTCATGCTGGAAATGGAAAGTATAGAGTGCAACAGTCAGCTTCTGCAAGTAAAAGTCCATTCATTTTCTCCATAGGGCAACATATTTTTAAGTTATAAGTTAAGTTATAAACCTTCAAAGACAGATCTGCCATGAGCTATGAGGTTGTTAATTGATGGTAAATGTATTTATTGAGGCCATTAGCCCATATTATTTCAAAGTTTTTTCATGGTAATTGGGTTTAACAGTGCAGCTCGTGGTGAAAAACTATATACCCATGAATCTGCAAAGAAATTGCACCAAAAGCAAGCAAACTGCACCAAAAGAACTCTGGAGTGTCCACCCACCCCTAACATTGCGAATGACGTAATAGTGTCCCTACAATCTCAAACTACTTAAACAACAGTAGTTTTAATTTCTCCAATGATTATTATTTTGATTAACATTTGCAATGCTTCATACGATAATTTTTTCTCTCTCGTTAAAGCTATTTAGTAAATAGTGTTGTACCATTGTCTTTTCGTCCAATTTTCTAATTTTTTTTTGGATTCAAAACAAAGTTTAATGTTGTGATTCACCTCATAGCTGGTTGGTTTGGTTCATGGCTTATAACTTAAATTAATGGAAAATATCTCCAGAACCAAGGCCACTTAAATAGTGGGTGGCCACTAATGTACTTTATTATTGAGCACATTGCATTTGTGGGATATTCTCTCTTGAGTACTGCACATTTTGGCAATTTAGTACATCATACAGGCATCTATGCGTTCTTCAAATTTGCATAATTTACACAGTATACACTTATTGCACAAATTGTGCAAGTAGCATGTCAAGCTGCTGTTTTTGGAAAAACAGAAGAGGCTTGAAAGAAAAAGCGAGAAAACAAGTCAAAGGATAATGTGTGCTGGGAAGGACGGCCAAAATGAGGCATTTCACATTTTCCCCCTGGGAGGGCAATGACTTCCCAAACGTGTGCTGAGGTTTTCTGGCACACTTGCGTGATTTGCAGTGCAATGACAGAGAACCGAATTATAAAAAAGTAAAGGATGAACAGACACGAAAGACCACAAATACATGACGTGACGGACTGGTTTCTATTTCGCATATAGTACGGTTTTACCAGCATTTCCCCTCCAACAGCAACTGTTTACCAAAGAACAAAGTGACTTTGCTTGTTACCCTAAGGCGAAAAACTAGTTAGATCGATGTTGAATCAACTGCAGTTATTGGCGTATTATCAATGTGAATAAAACGGGTAGAATGGATGTTGAAATTGCTTTCGATTGAGCACCGGTGGTAGGGAAGGTTAACAAGCATTAAAGCACCTCCGTGGTAATTTGATTGAATAAACCCCATGCATGCTAAACCAACCAGACAGGGAGAGTCTCCATCTCACATCTTGAAAATGGCAGCACAAGACAGTTGAGAGAGTTTTGCGCTGAAGGTCACGTCTGGGTTGGGAGTGTCCTACCGAGAGCGGGCTGACACACCTCGGCCTCTGCCAATACTTCCAGCAGGGGGTCTTGTTTCAGGAAGTGATATTCGTCAGGTAAAGGTGTGAGGTGATAAGAAAGGGTGACAAGCCGCCCATATTCATACAGATACCATCTGCTCAAGTCTGACACACCATACATAAAAATGTAAAATAAGACACCGGCTCCCTAGACAGACCCAAGGTGAATGAGGCAGACATACGCTCGATGGAGTTGAACTGTTTTAATATTAATAGTTACATCTCTTACGTCCTTTGGAGGGTAATGACTGTAACTCTGCCAAAATGGCATCAGTCAGATGAGAGGATAAAGAGAGGGTTATGTAAATGAACTCTTTGCAACCACAATTGGCTCTAGGGGATTATATTTAAGGAATGGAAAAACTATCATATTTTTCCCAACCCATTTGTTTTTGATTTTGACGACTTCTGTGGAACCAGTATTATTTTAGAACTAATTATTATAATATTCATTCATATTTTGAATTAATTGTATTTTTATATTTTCAGTTTTCATTTTAATTTTAGTGCAGATTTGAGTAATTTTTGTTGTTTTTGACATTTTACTAATAGGTTTTGTTTTAATATGTCATTTAGCTGTAATTTTTTTTTATTTCAGTTTTACTTTTAGTAATTTTGTTCTCCAACTCAGTAAGTTGCTAGGGACACATTTCTATTATTTAAAAAAAAAAAAAAGTTTTTCATCTACACTGTAAAAAGTGATAAGTTGACTTAACTTATTTTAAGTAAATGATAATTAAAAAAAAAAAAAGTTAATTGAATTGTCAAGTTCACTTAACTTTTTAAATTTTCCTCAATTTTTTTAAGTTGTCAACTTTCACTTTTTACAGTATTTTATTTTCTAATTTATATTTTCTTTTCTTCTCATAATTTTCTTGAAATTCTGTTTTTTTTTTTTTTTTATATGCCTGACATGACCTCATGCAGAATTGGGAGAAAAAAATGTCTGAATTGCTAAATGCCAACTCTAAGTCAAAGGAGTCATAAACTCTGAAAAACATACAAGTTTACAATGTAAACTTACAATTCTGAGAACAAAAACTATAATTATGAGATGTAAACTTGAATTAAAAATAAAATGAATAAAATTCTGAAAAAAAGTGAATTATGAGACAAACCTGAAATTCTGAGGAAAAAAAAATCAGAAGTATGAGAGGTAAACAAGCAGTTCTGAGAAAAACGTCCAAATTATGAGATGCAAACTTGCAATTCTGAGAAAAAAAATTCAAAATTATGAGATGTAAACTCGCAATTCTGAGAAAAAAAATTCAAAATTATGAGATGTAAACTCGCAATTCTGAGAAAAACGTTTAAATTATGAGATGCAAACTTGCAAACTCTTAACTGCAAGCACAAAAGTCAGAATTGTGAGAAAAAAAGTTGAAATGATCTTTTTTATTTATATTCTGTGGCAGAAATATGCTTCCATAGTATGTCACACAAAGATATACAGTATGACTTCAGAAGATTAGGAATATATGAGTCACACCAGCCACTTTTATCACACTATTACATTATATTTTTTGTCCTTTTGGAGCTTGATAACCCCAGTCCTCATTCACTTCAATTATATTGAAAACAATCACCAGGATGTTCTTCAAAAATACACCTTTCCACAGAAGAAAGAAAGTCCTACAGGTTTGCAACGACATGCGGGTGAAGAAATGATGCCAGGATTGTCATTTCTGTGTGAACTCTCCCTTTAAAATGTATTTGTGTTTGAGGGGAAAAGATCTCTCCTTGCAGCCTGACACAGGGATTCAGTGCCGGTTCTTTTTTTAGTGGCGGATGAATATGTATGACATCATCTCTCTGAACGTATACTCCCCATATGTCTGTGCACGTATGGCTGTGTATGCCTGTGTATGCCTGAGCGGCATCTTGCTGCTAACAAGAGGCTGTCCATCTCCTTTGTTTATTTGTATTGCGCTGGTTGTTGCTTCAAGCTCAGGCCCAGGTGAGGGAGAAATTCTGGCAGACGCACGGCCGCATTAACATAGAGTGCAAAGCCAAGCAGGCAGACATTTCACAGGAGACACACTACAGTCTCCATCCTGCTGCTGTGGCAAAACACATGCAGGCCAGAGAGAAAAAGAGCAGAGAGCACCGCAAACCATTCCTGTACACGCGAGACCATTGGGTTTTATGCATGTTTATATCTGCATTCTGAATTCAGTGTTGTTCAGTGCATATAAATGTGTTCAATCAAAAAGCTGCTCTCACACGATATGGCAGACACATGCTTAGACTACTAAATCGATGCATACATCCATATTGAAAGATGCTTTGTGCTGCTCGTGACACCGTATTTAATTTCAGTCAAGTTAAAAAAAATGATCTGTGTTCAAAAGACTGCCTCGGAGAATGGTGTGGGATGATTGATAGTTTCAGTTACTGAAAAGGGTGGTGAAAGTCTTTTGTGGTTAAGGGGAGGTGACTTCGGTGGGGTCAACTTGTGAATTGGAGCGATATTGAGAGATCTCTATCACCATTGTGCCCTTGAATGAGGCACTTTCCAGCAGATTTCTCCAAGGTGAGCACTGACTTTAGTTCTACTGTAAGTTGCTTTGGATTAATGAGAAGTTAGTCATAGAAAGCTATACGCATTTAACATGCTTCTGTAAAGTAAGCTTGCAGAAATGAGAAGTTAGTCACAGAAAGCTATAGATTCAATTAAGAAATAAAAGAAAAAATCTGTATATACCCTACAGATATAAAATTATATTCAAATTTAGTCAATAAATAGAATTAAATGTGGTTCTATAAAACGTACATTTACTTACATTTTTACAGGCACTAAAACGTACAATACTTACGTATTTTCAGCATCTAAACATACAAATACTTACGTATTTTCAGCATTTAAACATACAAAACAGACGTATTGATGACATCTAAAAATTAATCCTTATGAATATTGAAATAGCGGCATTAATTTTATTATTAGTTGTTTTTAGTTGTCATATCAATTACCTTGTTTTCAATTGCATCATTAAATAGTTTACTCGTTTACTTAATACGAAATGATAACATTTCCTTTTGTTGTGTGATTTCTGCTGCCAGCTCGTTTCCAATAATAGGCCTACATAATGATAAACAAGACTTCACTTTAAACCTTAAAATAAATAACATTTTAAATCGTTTAACCTTTACTTGTCATGCACTTTGTTTGCCATGGGCCACAAAAGGCGTTTTCTCCGACATGCCATGACTGACAACAGAACTATTAAAAAAAAACACCAAAACCGCAACATAATTACGAAATGAAACGATTTTATTTGTGCGCTGTAATCCAGATCTTCAGAATCCATACGACTGCGACTCGAGGAACAGACCCAAATCCAAGCCTTTATTCGACGATCTTCATCTCCATCCAGAGCAGCGAGTCCAGCGACCGTAAACAGCAAAGCCCGCGCTGATTGACTGGTTCGTTACAAATTCAAATGTTGCCGCTTCAAACGACAGGTTTTACGGCAGGATAATCGAACGCTCATTGGCTCTCACCTGCATTCGTCACAGATTGCGACATGCCGTGTTTCTGGTGAGGTGTGTATTTGAATGATGCTAGCACGCACGCGCCTTCAGAAGTTCAGAGAGAAGGAGAGGATCAGGAATTTTGCTCTGCACCTCACACAAACCTACTGTATTCCGCCAGAGAGGACTGCGACTGCAACGCATCGTCATTTGGATTACTTTTGGTAGTGCTTTTGACATTTTTGCAATAAATAAATAATTTTAATTGTATTTACCTGTCTGTCATGTTTTTCTTATACTGTACAGAAATATAGATGTTTAGGTTTAGATGCAGGAGTGGGATTAGCGACTATAAAAACATTTTTAATGCTATATTGTTACTAAAATGGTTATTTTCCTGCATGTAAACGGTCAATTGCGTTTTATATTCGCTATAAAATGGGTAGGTTTAGGTTTGGGGGTAGGTTAAGGGGTCTAAAATCTAAATTGCTTAATGATAAAAATGCATATTCGCTGTAAAATGGGTAGGTTTCAGTTTGGGGGTAGGTTAAGGGGTCTAAAAGTCTAAATTGCTCATAGATAAAATGATAAAAATGCATTGATTCGAATATCTTAATGATATAAAAGATACGTAAATATTTTTACGTTTTTTAGCTAAAAATACGTATCGATTTGTACGTTTTAAACATTGAAATACGTCTAAATTGTACGTTTTAGCATCAATAAAAACTTACAAAAATGTACGTTTTGTGTTTGTAAATGTTACGTATTAATACCTACGTATACACATGAGACCAGGCTGCATAAATCAGATTCCTAGCTCCAACCCTCTGAAGAAAGCCTAAACAACAAGCCTCTTCCAGAACAGCTTGCAACATTAAAACAAAAGGAACACTTATTGATAATTCCAACCTAGGAAGGAGACTGTCAAATTTGGGGCAAGTAATCAAGACTGATGGTCAGAGATGCACCGCGTGACCAGCACATGTAGATCTGTAATAGAAATCACAAGCTTCTTTAGATTGACTTTTTTCCCCACACAAAGGAACCAGACTGAAATTCCTCTGTCCAAAGAACATGTCTTTTGGTCTCCATAGAACTACACAGAGACTTTCTTTTTCATATGCACCTAAAATCATCCTAAAAGGACATTTCTATGCATAACCCCATATTATGTATGTAACCCAGACATTAGACTATCGTGTTTTAAGCACATATTATGTATGTCTTTTTAATAACTATTGAATGACTTTAAGGGTTATTTGTGTTTGGTATGTATGAGTTTGACAATTCTAGCTTGAAACGTTTCTTCCAATTGATTCTTTGTCAAATGTATCATATTCTGGTTATAGAAATCACATCCAAAAGTATACTTTGCAAGAGTGTGTAAAATTCAGACCATGTGACTGATAACATGCTGATTTATGATGGAAGGAACAACCCTAGCTAAGATCATATCTAATTGGTCAAGACACCAGATGGGATGTGTCCAGAAGCCGAGTTTAAAAACTCGGGACACCATCAAATTTTCTCTTTTTTCTCTCTCTTCTTCTTTTTGCCACCGCGTTTTGACGCTGCTTTTTAGCGCTCTTTGAGAGTGCTCTGGCCTACAGGCCAGTTGCTACTTTACATCACGATGAGAAGAAAAACCACCTAGTCTAGTTACATCCTTTCTTTCTTTTATTTTAGTTTATTTTCCGTTGCGAGTTTCATGTTCTCAGTTTAAGTTTTATCGCCACGCCTTGTCTCCAAGTTCAACTCGAGCCTGTGACTGCCTCAAAACTTCAACCAGACCAACTCCGCATCCTCAGCCAATGCCCAAGACATCACTTCAACGACTACTGAACTTCCAGCCAATCGGCAACTTGGGAAACCCATTTTCCTGCAATGACAACGACAAAAGCGAATCCCTTAACACAAAGGCAATGCAACACAAGTAACCTCCAGATTCTAACTGAGCTGGTGCATTTAATATAAATTTTAGCCTCATTGAGAAACTCAATGCGAGGGTTAAATAAGTGATTGATGGTTGTTCAGGTCTATGCAATAGCACATATTGCTGTAAACTTGGGATATCACATTTTCATTCTCTTAAACTCATCCTGTCCTCACTTTCTCTCTTTCTGCAACGTGTGAATGCGTGTGTTCATGTGTTAGATTAGTTTATGTCTTAGGTTTATATAAATAAAGTCTTATTTATATTGAAAAGAGAAGTATCTTGTGTTTTGTGCTTACAAGTTAATGTCTTAATCTGCCG